>NC_073394.1:25373655-25674012 GCF_028641065.1 Leucoraja erinaceus | reverse complement strand
GAGGAGACCAGCTGATGTGAATCTGAGGGACCGTGAGGGTTGGTAGGGGGAGAGGAGGTCAGTGAGATATGGGGGGGGGGCCAGATGGTGGAGGGCTTTGTAGGTGAGGATCAGGATTTTGTAGGTGACCCGGTGGGAGATGGGAAGCCAGTGAAGTTGTTTGAGGACTGGAGTGATGTGATGCCAGGATTTGGTATGGGTGATGAGTAGGGCGGCTGCGTTCTGGACCAGTTGTAGTCGGTTGATGTAGGTGGAGCTGATGCCAAGGAGAAGTGAGTTGCAATAGTCCAGTCGGGACTATCCTGCACTCCCTCAAGAGCAAGGATGTCCTTCCTCAAATTACGAGACCTATGAAATATAATAATTGGATTTCATACAATTTCCCTTATAGGTAGGCACTACCTAAGGAAAACTTTGTTACAGCAGGATTATGATCTAAACTGTAAACTTAATGAACTACAAAGTGCTGGGCGAGCTCTCCACCTCCAAAAAACAGGAATTGCTTAGTCCAGAGACTAAGGAGTTTTATTCCTACAGCTGGTGGATCCTGCTTTCCGGCTGAAATGCTCATTGCCTTTCAGGATATGACCTTCAAGGAGATCTTCAAGGAGTATGTATACTTAGGCTGATTTTAGCAGTTACTAATCTCAGAATGGTGTGCAATGGGAATTGATTGAAACATGGGAGCTCTCCATGTTTGACCAAAGTAACGGATGGACAGACAAATAAGGAGACTATTGAGATGTTAGTAACCTTCACAGGATCTCTCTATTTTAAGGAGCTAATTCCAGTACATTCTCTGGTCGCAATGAACTACTAAGTTGACTAGATATACTGTAGATATGTTCCTCAGAGTAAACACCATTTCTATCTGATATTACATGTGTAGCAGTAGTATGATAGCTGTCAACTAAAATTAATTTGTATGTTGCCAATAGAATCAAAAGTGATAGTGAAGGATGGACATATATCTGTAGGGATTGAGTTATGTAGTGGGAAAATATTCAGTTCAATTTAAAAAATAGAAATTAACTGACTATTCAGATCAGGCTAGACAGAATATGACTGTTATTTATTAAAACATGCATAATCTGTTATTAAAAACTGATATATATTTCAGATTCTTCACCTAAGTTTTGGCCATATAGATCACATAATTTATTTTTTTGCCATCAGTGATCAGGGACCTTTATTCAACAGGCAAAATTAAAAGGCAAAATGGGACTAAGGCTATTGCATGCTACAAATCACTGGTTATCCACACACAGGGAATTTTAATGTGAGCTTCATAACATTCCTAAGACAGAGGAGAATATATCCCATTAGTCTCAACTTATTTAATTTTTAGCAGTAAATATTGCTTATAATACCAATAAAATAATGAATTCACACATTGATAATTGCAGGTTGATGTCTTCTGACAAAGTTCATGAGAATCAAAGAGAACGACGCAAAACTGTTGAAACATACTAGTTATAACATACTGCAACATGCTTATCCATTTCAGAGAAACTGCTGGAGGGTTGAGCAGCATATTTTGGGGGAAATATATTGTCAATATTTCGAGTTGAGTCCCTACAATTTTAGAGAAATATTGTCAATGTGGGACTTGCTCTTATATTGCCAAATGGAATACTTTTCTTAATATCCATCAAACATTTGGAGCAGGTCCATGACAAATAATCATTTGGTTTTTGTGATTTTCTAACTTGCTTTGCCAGCTGTTAGTTCACATAATTCAGCCACAAAAGGTACAATGGATCGTTATAAAAGGACATTAAACTTGAAGGATCTAGACATGGCTCCTCCTATAAAGAAGTGGTGAAGTCTTTTGTTTATGACCCACGTGAGTGGCATTATTTTCTTTGCTGATGCTACAATATAAGAAAGTTTACTCTTCATTGGGAAGATAACTTGCACCATAATAACTGCAGAACAGGATACATGAAACAACGTACATGGAGCAGCTATAATGTTTACTGAACTCATTCTTCCAAAGTCTTATATTTCTAAGTGCCAAATACCTATATGACCTTCACTCAGCTCCTCTCTAACCTGTCATCATTCAACAACACAACGTACAAAAAACCACTACAACATCTCCTTAAAATATACTCAATAATAAACCACCACAACCCCCAAATCCCAATCACTGCCTTGCCGCATTATCCATTACATGGCATCCCTTTTGACAAAGCCACTCTTCACTGGGAAAAAAAAAGAATATGGTGCAAGAGGTCATGGATCAGGGGTCATAAGATTAGACAAGTGAGAGAGATAAGAGGGATTTGTTTGCTTGGAAGGTTACAAAACATTGAAATGTTTTACTCTGGAGGTCTGGGGAAGTTTAGTCTTTGTGCATATTCAATAGAATGATTGATGGATTATTCACAACTAAGGAATCAAGTGATATGAGAATTTGGAGGGAAAATGGTTGTGGTTGAAGACTAGTTGGGTTTAATGGTAGGCAGGCTTAAGAAGCCTCTGGTCCACTATTATACTTCATAAAATCCTCTCTGCTTTTTAAATATTTCTATTGTGTGAGCTTCAACAAAATCACAGAAAAACATTTATTTTGTTTTTGGAAACGGCCCACTCAGGTACTATCCAATCCAAGGAAGTAGCATCAATTTGAAATCCCTCATCATAAAATCACAAAAAACATCTGGATATAAGTAACATTCCAAATCTACTAATATACAACAAAGAGCAGATAGTCCTAATCCTCTAGTCCAGATGTGTTTATTGTTAAATAAACAATAAATGAGTAAGTACACAATAAATGCAACGATGAATGTAACAGCAGCAGAATGATGCAAAGATTGTAGTACAATGTGAAGTAGTGCAAAAAATAAAATCGTGCAATGACAGAATAATCAAATGAGGTAGCAATAAAAAATACATGGCGGCACCACCAGGATGAGAGTGTATTTGGTACCAGGTAATTGGTTCAATAATGTGATTGCTTCTTACTTATCTGGATATAGAAAAGCATATTTAATGCAGGGAGTAATACCAGGAATGTCAGATATTGGGCATAATGAAATTTCAGGCACTTTTAATCTAAAAGTGATATTCAGAGGTATAAGAGAATCCACTTTTTCACAATCAGTGAAAACATGCATAATGTCCAGTCTGAAAAATAAACAAAAAAAAAGGAGATCAGATCTGTGGGTATTAAGGAGAAATGGCCAGAAGTGGTTCTTAAGTCGTGATGTCCAGGCTTTCAAGCTCCTCAATCTTCTCCCTCCCAGAGAGTAGAAAAGTGAAAAGGGAACGGAGAGATATCCTTGATAATATTCCTAGTCTTTCTGATGCAACGCATCACGAAGATGGATGGAATCACAGGTACATCTCATGTCGTTCAATGTAACAATATTCTTCACAAATTTCCTTAATACCCAAAATGACATCTGTTGCCCTTTGTTACCCACAGACCAGATTCCTTTTTTACACAAAGTATTCAACCAGGACATTTTGGAACTTTTTCACTGATTGTGAAAAAGTGGATTCTCTAAAATCTTCTGAGTATCACTTTTAGATTAAAAACTGCCTGACATCACATTGTGCCCAGGATCAGACATTCCTGGTAATAATCTCAACATTAAATATGTTTTTTTCTATATCCAGGTACAGTAAGAAGACCAAACATTCTTTGCCTCTGACAAATCTGGCACATACCTTTAAGCTTAAAACTAACCAATTTTAAGTGGTTAAGAAGGAACTGCAGATGCTGGAAAATCGAAGGTACACAAAAATGCTGGAGAAACTCAGCGGGTGCAGCAGCATCTATGGAGCGAAGGAAATAGGCAACGTTTCGGGACGAAACCCTTAAGTGGTATAGCTTCTTTCTTTTTCAACCAATTTACTATTATTTTGCAGTTACATTATCTAATTTGCTATATTCTGAATAAATTTGTAATTTTTTTAATGGCCCTACAGGCTGAAGAGATAATTGTGAAACGCAGGAAAAGTAACATTCAAAACATTTGATTATATCCATATTTCAAATAATACATTTTGTATCTCTTTTTGAATGTTACTGTATAGGGAGCAGTATCCTACTACTAGATTAAAGAAAGTCAGATTTATTTGTAAGATCTGTTTTTAATCATATTCCACATTAATTTATAGTTGCTGTTTCTATTTCAATGTTTGTTTTATGTTCAGGAAAGTCATCTTACCTGCTGCTGTGGAGTCCAGTTCCTAGAGGAGCTGGAGCTGTGGTCAGAGCAGTTGGAGACTGTCACTGCTCTGAAGAAAAAGTATCAGGAGTTCTGAGAGCCCCCTATCTCTGACAAGCATTCAAGATCAGGAAACATGACGGATTTGGCACATGAGCTAAAATTCTATAAATGCATAATCCCCTTGTGGGATATCCACTTACTTCAAAGAAGCATACTTTAGCCGTTGGTAATTTGCAGCTGAACGATAAGATCAGCACTGATAGGTCACTCACACTTTCTGTAGCTTCATGGCTTTAGGTTTGTTTGGGATCATTTTACATTCTAATTGTGTTCAAAAAAATGTTGTGCTTTTTGGGTGATTTCAAAATGTCTCCCATTTCCTTTTGTTTTGAAGATTCTCTTTGAAATGCATAGTGATAAAAGGCTTCATGGCTAGTGATTCCCTACTGAACGGCCAATTATGTCCTCTTTGCACATCAGCTTGTCATTGACTTCCACTGAAACATGGAGGTCAGAGACAAGCTGGAGGTCAGGTCCAAATACATCTGGCTGTAAGGTCCATTTCATTATGTGGCATGATCCCATTCAATCACCAAACTTGAGTAAAAAGGTAAGTGACTTATGTTTCTATATGCTGCTTTATCTCACTGATTTTAATTGAATTCAAGTACAGAGCTTCTCTGATTACAGATGACCTGACTTATGAAAATCTGACTTTATGCAAATTCTCCCATACATTTTTTAAGCATTTTTCAAGACAGAAACAATAGTAATAATAATAATAATATTTTGTGATATTAATTAATGACTGGATACAATATATATTCTATTAGCTTAATAGTGGGTAGTGTAAGCATGCACATTTGATTAAATTAAAGAATTATAGCAAGTGAAAATATAACGATCCAATATGGGTAGCTAGAGAATGTGGTAATTTCTGAATTAAGGAGAAATTCATGGAGAGATCAGCTTATGGAGAGTCCTCTAGAATTAAACCTCGTGAAACCTGGGTTCTGCTTGTACTTTAGGGTGTTTAACATTATATTTTAAGATTTGTAATATTTTTTGATGTTTTTAAATGATTTTTATTTCAACGGTTTTAAAATGCTTTGATATTTAAACAGTTCAAAGGCATTTGAGAGCATACTTCACCTGATGCTGAGTCACTGATGGCCCACTCAATTTTGTGGGAAGATTTCATCCAGATTCAGGTTACATTCAGGTTAATTTTATTTCAGGTGGTGGAGAAAGATATGTAGCAGATCAAGCATTCATCATCTTGCAATCTTATTGTTTTACCATGTTTAAAATTAGGACTACATGGTCCAGAAAGTGAAGAAACATACATGAGTTAAAGTGTTTCCCATTGGGACATCATTTTTATTTTTACTAACTCCACAACATGTATTTTATTGTGAATCCTTTTTGTAACTGGCAGCATTAAACCACATTCTCAATATATATGAACTCATGCTATCTGCGGCCCTAAAATTCACTGCAAAGTAGCCAGGTCATAGCATGGGCCATATTGGACTGATCTATTTTAAAACAAGTCGACCTTTATTACCTAACACTACATAGTTTAATACTTCCCACATCCTGATCCACTCCATTTTGCCCTCTGCCAGGTTAGTCCTCTCCCCTCAAATACCCCTATTTTTCACACATGCCCCATAATTACCATAATCTCCTTGCAGTCATAGAGAGAGATGTCTTGAAAATAAGTGATCTGCTTCCTGTGGACAGCCAAAAAATAGACTGTAACTGTGAGTATTGGGTATCTGTTGCCACCTGTGAATATGCAAGTCAGCGTCTAATATTTTTAAATGAGAATAAAAACACCACAGCAATTTCTTTAAGTGAAAATGTCTCAATATTTTAATAAAAACTGATTGGGGCAAAATGTTGTAACCCAATTAGCATGATGTAAATGGGTGAAAACAAATTTCCAGACTTCAGTCCCACAGCGGGTATAAATGGATAATGCTAGAATAAAGGTCTGGGATCATGGTGATTAACTTGAACTTTTATCATGCTGCTTGGATGCACAAGAAAATATTTTGAAAGCCTCGTGATCAGGCAGTAGTAGCAAGGTGGGGTGGGCAAAAACGCACAGCTGTACTAGCTTAGATAGACAGAGTGCTGGAGTAACTCAGCGGGTCATGCAGCATCTCTGGAGAAAAGGAATGGGTGATATTTTAGACAATAGACAATAGGTGCAGGAGTAGGCCATTTGACCCTTCGAGCCAGCACCACCATTCAATGTGATCATGGCTGATCATCCCCAATCAGTGCCCCGTTCATGCCTTTTCTCCATATCCACTGACTCCGCTATCTTTAAGAGCCCTATCCAGCTCTCTCTTGAAAGCATCCAGAGAACCTGCCACCACCGCCCTCTGCAGCAGAGAATTCCACACTCACAACTCTCTGTGAGAAAAAGTGTTTCCTCGTCTCCATTCTAAATGGCTTACCCCTTATTCTTAAACTGTGGCCCCTGGTTCTGGACTCCTCCAACATCGGGAACATGTTTCCTGCCTCCAGCGTGTCCAAACCCTTGACAATCTTATATGATTCAATAAGATACCCTCTCATCCTTCTAAACTCCAGAGTCTACAAGCCCAGCTGCTTCATTCTCTCAGCATATGACAGCCCCCCATCCCCGGAATTAACCTTATAAACCTACACTGCACTCCCTCAATAGCAAGAATGTCCTTCCTCAAATTAGGGGACAAAAACTGCACACAATACTCCAGGTGTGGTCTCACTAGGGCTCTGTACAACTGCAGAAGGATCTCTTTGCTCCTATACTCGACTCCTCTTGTTATGAAGGCCAACATGCCATCCGCTTTCTTCACTGCCTGCTGCACCTGCATGCTTGCTCTCATAGATTGATAAACAAGGACCCCCAGATCCCGCTGTACTTCCCCTTTTCCCCAACTTGACGCCATTTAGATTTTGGGGCGAGACCCTTCTTCAGATCAACCCAAAATTTTTCTGTCTAGAAGCTGTCTCGAAAGGGACTGTAGATGGTGTTATATCAACGATAGACACATCATGCTGGTGTAACTCAGTGAGTCAGGCAGCATCTATGGAGAAAAAGGAAGGCTGACATTTCGGGTTGATCTGAAGAACGGTCTCGCCCCAAAATATCACTCATTCCTTTTCTCCAGAGATGCTGCCTGACCCGCTGAGTTACTCCAGCACTCTGTCTATCTAAGCTAGTACAGCTGTTGATTGTAGAAACATAGAAAATAGGTGCAGGAGTAGGCCATTTGGCTCTTCGAGCCTGCACCGCCATTCAATATGATCATGGCTGATCATCCAACTCAGTATCCTGTACCTGCCTTCTCTCCATACCCCCTGATCCCTTTAGCCACAAGGGCCACATCTAACTCCCTCTTAAATAGAGCCAATGAACTGGCCTCAACTACCTTCTGTGGCAGAGAATTCCAGAGATTCAACACTCTCTGTGTGAAAAATGTTTTCCTCATTTCGGTCCTAAAAGATTTCCCCCTTATCCTTAAACTGTGACCCCCTTGTTCTGGACTTCCCCAACAGAGTCCCATGTTCAATCCTGATCTCAGGTGGTCTCAGTGTGGATTTTGAACATTCTCCATTGCTGCGTTAGTTTCATCTGGTGTTCCAATTTCCTCCAACATCATGAAGGATGTTAATTGCCTACCATAAATTGCTTGTCATTTGTATGTGAATGGTCAAAAATAGTGGGAGTTGATGGGAGGGAAGAATATGAGAGAATAAAAAACGGGATCAAAGCAGGATTTGTGCAAATGTTTGTTTGATAGTCTGCATAGTTTGAGTTGGCTGAAAGGCCAATGACTCAATAGATTGCTTTTGTCTTGTTGCCAAATGAGGATACATTTAGGATTAATATAATAACAACTAGTTTTGGTCATGCAAAGAATACATGCTTTGTGCTAAACACTAGTAAAAGTCATTCTGGAACTGATAAATTACTGCTGCAGGCGTTAGTACACCATTTCAGAAAGTGATCAGCCTCAATTCCGACACCACACCAATGGCATTGGTTGATAAGATGGAGAAGAGAAAGGTTCTCTCTGCGTGATAAAGAATACATCAAAGCAGACCCACGTGGAACAGCATTCATAGTAAATATAAGAAGATCCTAGACCCTCAGTGCAGTGGTGAATTTGTTTAACAATACCTTTACAATCAAAATGAAACTTCAAGTCTTACCTTCCAACAGGTGCATTGAAAGCCCAAAATATTGAGCAATGCGATTTCTTATCATTCCTCATCCATGAACAATCACTATCAATCAACCTCCACAGCAGGTTAGGTTGAATATTCATCAGTGTTCTCTGCTTCCAGCATTTTCTGGTTTTATTTGAGATTTCCACATATATCATAATTTTTTATCGTTTGGAAGTATAGCTGACTTGGATTATATTGATACAATCTGTGATTTTGATGAAAGGGTTTCTGAGATGATCAGCAACAGAGGGGTGGAAAAATGGGAAATTCATTGACGTAACATATTGAAGTTGTTTTTGAAATCAGTTTTTGGAATATACACTGATGTCAGCCAGAGCCTTAGGACTGCTAACAGCGCCTTCTCCCTTCCTGCTACTCTACAGATGCCACCAAGTTCCTGATTTGTATTATGGAAGATTGCATGTCTGATGACAAATTATGAGATTTGCTTTGGCACAATGATGAAAAAAGCTAATGTTAATGCCTGGATTCACACTGACCTTGGGTGCAGTGAACAGGAAGTTTCCAATTCGTCCCATGATTACTTCTGTTTCTACTGGCTGGTCTAGTTCTCCTCCCACATGCCAAGGACATGCTGGTTGGTTAACTGGCTCCTTTAAATTCTCCACAAAGTAGTCAATTGGCAACAAAAATCCAAAAGGAGAGGGGGGGGGTGAGTTAATGGACAGTAATAAGTTGCAGGGTTGCAGTGAAATAAGGAGGTGGGGTTGAGCCTGTTGGGTTCCTTTGTTGCGATCAGGCATGGGCTGAATGGTCTCCTTGTTTTGTAATTAGTAAGCATATTTACAAAAGTATCATGTTATTTCCAGCTGGTGGAAACATTGTTTGAGGTTACTTATTATCTGCTCAATTATGCAGTAGGGAGCAGCATAGCTCTCGCCTTTGAATGTTTTCTTGTGCATGCATTCTGAAGTGGAGTACATTAGCGAAAACAAAAATGTCCCTCAGCAGCAATCTGTGGCCAGGAATATTGGTTGAAAGAAAGAGGGCATTTGGCTGAAAGTTATATGACTACTCTCTGGATTTCTGGAACACGCCATCAAAATCTTGATTTAGATATAACCCAATTGAACATTCAGGAAGTTTAAGCTTTTTGGTTGTAGAGCATACCTGGATTATCCCATGGAGACTTCCAGTCAATATGAAATTGATGCCTTTCTGAAACACCAAGAAGCCAGGAATTCGGACAAAAACCACCCGCAAACTGCTTGACCCGTAACCTTTTGGCAGAGGAAATGAATTCACCTCTTGTCCCATGGAAGGTGTGATGTTATTAATGCAGTAGAGCGAGTAATATTTGATGCTCCTAAAATCACCTTGAAAAGATCCAAGGCAAAGATTCTTGGGCAACAACATCTTGATACCAGCAGCACTGCAATTCTGGTTGTCTTTGTGGGGAAATTTCTGGTTCCAGCACATGGCAAACCTCAGCTGTAGTCTTAATGCAATCCATTTATATTAAGAGATTACCATTGCAATTCTCTTCAGAGATGTATATTGGAGATATACTCCCTGAACACACATTGAGAGACAAAGCTTCGTGCTCTTCTATAACACTTCCACTCTCCTCTGACAAAATCACCCCTCTCTGTGGGCACTATCTTCAATGGTGGCATGCTTAAATCCAGAAGAACAGCCCAGTGAAATAGCAGCTGTGAGTTGTAAGAAAAATTAATTGGGCTAACAAGACTATTATTTCAGTAAGTCTACATCTCACACCTGCTCCCTTCAAATTTTAGATACTCTTTGTACTTCTATAAGTAGCAAACACTTGGACTTCTTAAAATGTATGACTCCTTCCAATCAAACACAAGAGTAAATGATGATTTAAAAAAAAATAATGAGAAAGCCAAAGAGGAGGTGAACGCATTAAGTTTAAAATAAAATGGTATCAGCAGCAAGGCAACACAAAATGTCACACTAAAATGAAAAAGAGAATAATTAAGGCTTTGGGTTCTTAGTAGTCTAAAACATTCAGCACATCCCAGAAGGCAGGATCGGCTGTTCGCATTCATCAGAGGTTATATGTGAAGCTGTTATCTTCACATTAGGTTCCAGAGGGAGCTAGTGCTGCTAAAACCAGCTACTTGGAATGATAACGCAGCAGAAACTCAAGTAAGAAACAAGCCTGTGGCACACTCCAGGGAAACAAATGCTGCAGATGGATTGCCTTATAAGAGAATGGCTCAAAACTAAAACACCTGTTGCTCGTACTAATTGCTTATTTTGAGATACATGTGTCAGCCTGATACACCAGTACATAATACCTCTTCTTTTCCAACAGAGACATGTATATATACAGGATCTAAAAGTTATGTTAAGACAAATGTGTTCAAATTGAGTAATTTTCTTCTGAATTTTGGATTTTTAGGTTTGCATTTTCCCTGCGACGTCCAAAAATTTAAAAAAAGTTGTGCTCCTTAAATTCTCTGAATTAGAAAAAAAATCCAAACATAATTAAAGAATTACAGAAAGATTGCAGCACAAAAGATCTGGCCCACTGACCTTACAGCAGCTCTATGCAATCCAGTTTGTCTCACATTCCAATCCTCTCGCCATTGTCCTGCAAATTGTTTTCCATTCAATTACATATCTATTCAGCTCTCTTCTGAATGCCATGATTGTATCTGCCTCAATGACACATCCAGCAAAGTATTCAATTTTTTAAAATTATTTGATATAATAAATGGACCCCTCACATCCCTTAGATTCTTTTAGTCAATCATTTTCATGCTACATCCTTTCATTATGTTTGCCTTTTAAAAAATAATAATTTTGAGAATTTAGGGAATGCAATTTAATTCTTAAAGTTTGGAATGAAATGTACAGAAATGCAGACCTAAAGTTCCAAAACTTTTTTAAAAATCTAATTTGAACGTGTGTCTTCCTTTGATCCTTCTGCCAATGGAAACATTTCTCTCTACCTACGACTTTAGTGATCCCCTCAGTTCTCAGTTTCTTCTCAGTTCTTAACGAACCTGACCTCCAGTCTACCCATGAAATGGAAATCTTTGATTCATGGAATCAATTCAGTAAACTGCTTCTGTGCCCTCTATAGGGATTTCATATTTATTCACATTAATTCAGTGAATGTATTTTATTCCATATCTGAAATTTTTGAGTAGTGATCTGTGAATGGTGTCAGGACAAATTTCCGTCATCCGAATGTCCATAATGTGGGGATCACCTGTATTATATTTCTATAGCTTATGGACCTTAGGGGACTCCATCCGTAACTCAAAGGTCAAGAGGGTTTAATTGTTATATCAACCAAAAACAGCACAATGAAATTCTGACTTGCAGCAGCATAACAGGCCAGTAAACACAATACTGATAGATAATATACTAAAGAAAATATATATTAAAAAATCCAGTATTGCAAAAATCCCAAAGCCCTTAGTGCAACCAAGTCAGTTTGTTGTTCATAGTTTAGTTAGCATTTGTAGCGTTCATTTGTAGTGTTCATAGTTTAGTTAGCATTTGTAGCGTTCATTTGCAGATGGTTGTTTGTAAGAAGCTGTTCTTGAACGTGGGGGTCATGGTTTTCAGATTCTTATACCTTCTGCTCAGCAAGAATGAAATGAGAGCATGGCCAGGGTAGTGGGTCCATGACGATGCTGGCTGCCTTTTTGAGAGCACCTCCTATGAAACCCTTTGATGGTGGGGAGTTCAGTAAAGAGATCGGGAATCTGGCATCATGGCTTGAGAATAAAAGCCAGCCTTTAACATCCGCATAATGAAAGAGTTGGTGTTGTCCTACGGAACAGGGGTGCAGGAGAGGTGAACACAACCCTGTCTTCTTCAACAGCACTGGTAGAGATGGCTTCTGGACGTGACCGGCAAACCTCAGATTAGGCTGCCATGAAGTGTCAAAAAATGTTCTCACGCTGTTCCTCAATACTGTTTATCTTAAGGTTGTGAGCTCAGTCCCAAATACACAAAATCAATATATAAACTTCAAGCAATATTTTCTTTTAGACCCTCTCTGTCACCTTATCAATAACTTGCTTAACTTTGTTAAGCAGAATTTGTCTTTAAAAAGTCTATGTTGGTGTTCCTTAACTGATCCATACTGCTATCTCAGCGATTAAACTGACAAGACTTGTATTTTCTAACTTTATCAAAGACAGCCTTTTTGGAACCAGACTGCAGTTGCAGGTAACATTTGCTGTTCCCCAATCCTCAGACACTACCTGTATATCTATGGATGTCTGAAATGTCATGATGAATACCTCTTCAGTTTTCATCCTTGTCAGCTAGTGTCCCTCATCAGTTCCCATTGCCCTGTTATTACCCCCTTGCTGTTTACAAGCTACTAAAATATATTTTGGATTCCTTCTTAATTCTGCCTCTCTTTTTAATTACTTCACCTCTAGACTTTTTATAATCAGGCTGGTACTCATGGCTTAATGAGACATTGGTATTTTACCACTTTTACCCGTTGCTTCTGTACAATGGATGTGCCTGTACTATAATAAAACAATGGACACATCAGGTAATAGCAAAATGAGAGATCGTTCCTGACTTGTCAAAAACTGAAGAAAATCACCTGATTGGTTTGGACAAAAAATCTCTGCTGAAGTATCATGATAGTAGGTACCACAATATAATCAGTCTGATGGGACCTGACCCGGAACATCACCTATTCATGTTCTCCACAGATGCTGCTTGACCCGCAGTTACTCCAGCACTTTGTGTCCTTTTTTTTCTAACAAATTATTTTATGGATGTGGCTCTACTCACAATTTCCAGCATTGTAGGGAAGGTGGTCTTTGAGGGTTTTGAACATTTAGACTGAGATTAGAAGAAATTTCTTCACTCAACAGATGGTGAACCAGTGAAATTCTCTGCCTCTGAAGTTAAGTCACTTTACATATTTAAGTAGATAGAATGAATTTGAGATGCAAAAGCCATCAAGAGGCAAAGGGAAAAGTGTAGGCATATGGTATTTAGGATCTGTCATGAAGGTACTGAATGATGAAATAGACAGGAAGGACAGATTGGCCTGCCCTTATTTTTTTGTTTCCATCGGCCAGCAGAGGAGACAAGAACTATAGTGTCAGTATCCTACTTTTCCTATCAAAGTTCCTCACCCCCAAAGAGCATTCAGCATGTTAGATGGAACATGCATCTGAATGAGTCATAGAAGTTCCCAGGGTGTATAATAGCACAAATGAGAATCTTTGAATGGCAGCCATACTATTTTCATATTTAGAGAGCAATGGTCTGATCAGCTTATAATTAGATCTTCCATAAAAGAAAGCAAAGGCTGTTAGTTAGCTCTGAATTCACCATTTTTCAAGCCTTCAGGAGCCAGCAATCTAAACAAATGTGCATGGCTTTGTTGCCATTTTCAACTTTTATTGACTGTCACTGTCTGGAATGTTCTGGAGGTTCATAGTCTGTTCTAATTGTGATGCTTTATTAATTATTTCACTGTTTCACCAGATCAATAAATAATGTTCTATTCTATCAATTTACGCAATTTATTATTTCTACTATCAAAGTCTCTCACCTCATGTTTATCTATGCTAAACTTAATTTACTGCTTACCTGTCCAGCCCATGGGTTTTCTAATTTCTCATTCAATTATTCTTCAGTTATTGAAATCATTCTTTCACATCTTCTATATTATTGTTCATATATTTAAATAATTTTGAGTCATTGATTGTATGGATTAAATCCTACTCTAAATGTTGTTTCCAACGATGCATCTTTTAAGCAATTATGTTAAGGATTGATAAAGAGACGTGACATTGGATAGCATATTAAAGTCAAATATAAACAAAATATTTAACAATTTACAGAGCACAGAAATTATACTGTTTTTTTTCATGGTGTACCAAGGTTGGTCACCATTGCAATTATCACATTAAAATTGCATTGCAAGGAATGAAGAAGTCTCCATCTCCCATTTCTTCTTCTAGATTGTGTGAAGCCAGAAGAGCATCAATATCACCTTGGAATTGGCAAAGCCCTCTTTGCAAAAATCCCAAACTACAGCAAATATTTGGTTGAGTGGTAACTGGATAGACACGTGGACCATTCCAAAACTTGCTGCCTTAATGTAATCTCAGGTTGAACCAGCTACTGTAGAGCTCTGCTTCCACAGCTAGGATGTTGTTCTCCAAAAATGGCAAGATGACCTTCATAGGCTGATTACAGTTGTGTACTAAAAAAAAGGCGCCTATTAGTTTATTACAGCCATTTATCCCTTTAATTCTTAGCCAGGATAAGAGAGTCGATATGAAAAAAATGAGAATTGGCTTGGATCTGTGCTGTGGTCTCTCAGTTAGACATATAGTTTAATCATTCAGAATATTTTTTTCTATAAATATTTTGTGCAGAACGTATCAGATGATGTTGAATCCATTTCTTGTACTATTTTTCCTCCTCAATTTGATCGATAAAGCAAAGATGTTGTAACAAGAATAATTAATCCTCATGACCATAACCCAGGGGGTGCTACTAGTTGATCATCATTATAATATACTAAGTCCAGATGAACTCCACAAATCAACAGGTTTATATTTTCAATCACTTTGTAATAGTTTTTGATTTAGAATGATGCTATTGAAGATCTCCACAAATGACGAATACTGTTTAGATCATCATTGCCGAAGAATTTGTAATGCAACAAAATCAATGTTTGATGATCTTAAAAGATTTCTTGCTCAAAGCATTATCTGTGGGAAACTGGATTGCAGTTGGCGGGCTACGATACGGTAGAACTTTATTTATCCCAGGAGGGAAAATGATCTGGGAACAGTCATGAAACACAAAATACCTGAAACATGAAATTTAAAAAGTGACAAGTGGAAAGGATTGGGGATGTGCAAAGATTGGGGAGGTGGGGAGGGGGGAAGGAGGAGGGCTGTCAGTCTACCCCACGACAGAAGGGGGAGGAATTTGATATCCGCAGGGAAGAAGGATTTCCTGTGGTGTTCTGTCCTGCATCTTGGTGGATCCAGTCTGTTGCTAAAGGTATTCCTCAGGTTGATCAGTTTGTCATGGAGGGGGTGAGCTATATTGTCCAGGATGCACTGTAATTTGAAGAGCATCCTCCCCTCCAAGACCACCTCCCATGAATCCAACCGCCCCCAGGACGGAGCCAGCCTTCCTAATGAGTTTGTTAATCCTATTGGGGTCCGCGGCCTTCGCCTTGCTGCCCCAGCACATGACAGCGTAGAAGATGGCACTGGCTACCACCGATTGGTAGAACATCTGCAGCATCTTACTGCAGACGATGAAGGAGTGGAGCCTTCTCAAAAAGTACAGCCTGCTCTGTCCCTTCTTGTACAGGGCCTCAGCGTTCCTGGACCAGTCCAGTTTACTGTTCAGGTATAGTCCAAGGTATTTGTACTTCCTGGTAAACTGCACATCCACACCATTGATGGAGACAGGGGTGTTCCTCTCATCCTAAAGTCCACCACTAAGTCCTTTGTCTTGTCGGTGTTGAGCTGCAGGTGATTCAGCCCACATCACTAAACAAAGTTGTTGACTACACCCCTGTATTCAGCTTCCCTCTCCTCACTGATGCAGCCCACAATTACAATCATCTGAAAACATCTGCAGGTGGCAGGAATCTGTATTATATCTGAAGTCCGAGGTGTATATGGTGATGTGTGGTCAAATTACTAGCCACACATTTTGGAGATTTTATTTTCTAATGGACAATACATTTTTAAACTCAAGTTTTAGCTTAAAGAATTAACCAAACGGAAGGTGAGAAACTCCTGTCATATGTCTTTTTCAGAAATTTTGCAGATCCAGTAAAGCTGTTCATATAAATCTTTATTGAATATGAGTCACGTGTTGATAATGAACACAGTGGATCTGTGGTTACAACATCTCTACAGTACTGTGTTCTGGTATACATTTCAAAATATGTCCACACTACATTTACTAATTTCTCCTATCTTTTGCTTCCCATTGCAGCTTTTATTTAATGATCATTCATCTTTAATCATTTTAGCTGTTTATCTTTAAAGGAAGTCTACAGTGAATAAAGACCAACTGAAGTTAAACTAATTATCCCACAATCAACTATCTATGTTAAGTACTTAAATGCTCAATGAAACAAATCACAAATCACAACAAAATCTGTTTTGAATTAGTCATCAGCCTTCAAAATGAGTGGATGGGAGAGGTATGAATGTATGCCTCTGAATAAGCATGAAATTCACTGTGACCAGCAATAGGCGTTGGGGCTACGTTAGGTATCAATGGATGAAAAATGTCATGTATACAATATAAAGTTCACAGAGTACAGAGCATTGATCAGTATGCCGATACAGTGAGAATCAGTGATGGCCAATGGGTGAGAGAGTGCTAGGATCTTTGCAGCATAGTGAGGGTAGGCGGCAACTGAGGAATAGTGGATATATTGAAAATGAATAGCTGAAGGGTCCACGGGGTTCTTCTTCAAATCTTCTTGCCAGTAATAGGTGAACATTGGAACTCAAGAGCCCCAGTAGAAAATATATACCTCCAAAGAAAAACCACTTCACCAGATAGGTATTCAAGCCTGGTCTTCTGGATTAGACCCTTCAAGAGCTGTTAAGATACACTTCAAAATGGCAGCACAGGCCACAGCACCAGGGTCAGGTCGGGTGAGCTGAGCTGAAGAGATATAACTTGCCCGTCCTGCTTTTGCGATCATATCCTTGGTGGCTTCTGAACCTGCTTTGGCTTTCTGGAAACATAGCAGAAATGAATAGACAATAATCTTCATTTCACAAAGTGATGTTCATCCTAATCCCGAGATCAGTGTTAACCAATTCCATCAAACCTCATTCGGTAAATCTTGGATCCAGGACAAATCACATTATGCTACTTAATGATTCATCCACTTGCATTAAAGCAATATTCAAGAATCAAAAGGGTCACGAGTGTATAATTGTCATAAGCACCAGGAATACAACAATGCAATTATTACTTTCTGCAGCTTTACAGACCCATTAACGCAATAGCACAACAAATGAATATACAATAATCAATTATACAATAAATTAATAATTAGTAATGCCTGGTAACAAGACCAGAATAATGCAAACCAAAGTATGAAATGCAACAAAACAGTCCATAGCAAAGAATTACTGCGGTAATGTTGTGGTTAGGTGTTGTTCAAGAACCTGATTGTTGCTGGGAAGAAACTGTTCTTCAACCTGGGGACCAAGTCAAGTCAACTTTATTTGTCACATACACATACAAGATGTACAGTGAAATGAAAGTGGCAATGCCTGCAGATTGTGCAAAAACTACAGAACAGAATCAGTATTTACATGTTAGAAAAAAAACAATTTTAAAAAGACACAACACAACAGTAAATTAGTACAGTAACTTAGTCCCTGGTGAGATACGAGTTTACAGTTCTGATGACCTGTGGGAACTCTGTCTCCTCTGTTTTCACGGCATGACAGCGGAGGTGCTTGCCTGACCGTAGCAGCTGGAATAGTCCATTGCTGGGATGGTAGGGGTCCCCCATAATGTTGCTGGCTCTGGATCTGCACCTTCTGATGTATAGGTCCTGCAGGGGGGCGAGTGTAGCTCCCATAGTGCTTTCGGCCGAACGCACTACTCTTTGCAGAGCCTTCCTGTCCTCGGCAGAGCAGTTCCCAAACTAGATTGTGATGTTGCCGGATAAGATGTTTTCTACATCCCCAGACTAGAAGCACTGAAGGATCCTCAGAGAGACTCTGAATTTCCTCAGCTGCCTGAGGTGGTAAAGGCGCTGCCTTGCCTTACTCACCACAGTTCTCAGGCTCTTGTACCTTATTGCTGATGGTAGCAATGAGATGAGAGCTGGTCAGGATGGTGTGACTCTTCAATGTTGTTAGCTGCCTTTTTAAAGCAGCGCTTCTAGTACATACCTTCCATAATGGAGAGGTCAATATGATGGACATGGCAATGACCACCACTTTCTCCAGCCTCACTCAAAAGTGGACATCAAGTTACTGAACCAGGTAGGCTGTGGGCCGAGGAGCTTAATTCTGTAGTTTCGTGACCCAAGTCACCAAACTACATGAAATTTTCACATATTGTGTAAAAAAATCATATAAATCACCCTTGAAACTCGTCACGAACAAGACTTGCACATTTTTTTTATTAAATTAGAGAAAAAAACGGAAAAATTTTGGGTAATGTTTAGTCCAATCAAAGCACGTTTAACATTGAGTTGTCTGCCAGTTGGCCAATCACGCGCTTTGCTTCAGGCTAGCACACAAAATGGCTAAGGGGGCTTCACAGATGCCTGTTTTACTGGAGATTCCGATTTGTTGTTCTGTGGAATAAATGTCGTGGAAAGTTGCAGCAAGGTAATTGAATTTCGTGAGAAAAGCATTAAAAAGGCTGAAGAAAGTGCTGCTAAGTGGATGGAAGTGCAAGAAAGCCTTGAAAGCAAAGTCGCTGCTGAGGTGCTGGAACAAAGATTTAGAGCCAGGAATCAACTCTAACTGAAAAGCAAGATCTAAAGTCTGAATTTATGAAAATCTATCTGTATGGACTTTAATTAATTTAATTGCACCCTTTTATAATGTGAATAAATTCATTCATTCACTTACTTCAATCATTCATTCATTCCTTATTCATTCACTCATTCATTCATGAAGTTGAGGGCCTAAACTATATGTTTCTATAACACAGTCAAATAAACATTGTCACTAATGCCAGCGTGTTGTGTAATAAGTCTTTAACAGCTAATCTCGGAGCTGCCTGCGATAACTTACCGGGAAAAAGTGCTCCGATCGCGGGTCTAGGTAATCGCGGTAAAGTGAAGCCGCGGTCTCAATTAATAACCGGCCGATTCGCCAATGCGGAGCCGCGGATCATCTCCGCGGGCGGGCGGGGGGGGGGAGGCTGTACATAGTGCCATCTGTAGCGGCCGTTTTCAGGCACCGACAACGGAAGAAAAACGGAGGGATATCGATCGCACTTTATAGGCTTCCATTGCAGTGCGAAATGGTCAGAAATGGTTAATGTTTCTGTAGAAATGAATTGATGATATGTGAACTTGAACTAGTTTTTCTACGGTAGTAACCTATTGTTATTCTCATTAACATTGTTCTTGGTTTCTTGGTCCTCCAAAATATTCCAAATGGAATTTAAACTGGAGGTGGAATTTTATTAAGATTAATTAACATTATTTATTAACAATTATTAATTAATTTATTAATTATTATTAATTAATAAAATGTATTAACATTAAGAAGAGGTTGAAATGTTATGAATTGACGTCCATGCAGACTTAATGACTATTAGATTTTTTTTCTGTAGCCTCTTGAAATAACTTATCAATTGTAATAAATTACAGTGTAAATCTCATTGACATTAAATAGAGGTTGACACTTTATGAATTGAAGTCCATGCAGACCTAGGTACTATGAGATGTTTCTTTCTCTAGCTATTCTGCACCCTCTGCTCCTGCACTTGAACTTGAAGTCTTATCTATGGTAGTAAATTACAGTGTCAGTCTCATTGACATTAAGAAGAGATTGACATTTTATGAATTGAAGTCCATGCAGACCCAAGTAATATGAGATTTTTTTTCTGCAGCTTCTGCCCCTCCACTCTTCAGAGCCTGTCCACACAAAATATGATTACATTCATATTTACAGCCTATTTCCGTGTTGCAGTCCATTTAAACTATATATTATTATACCAATATATATATATATATATATATATATATAGTTTAAACTAGACCAAGTGCAGACCCGTTGGGTCTGCTCCCCCAATGGTGTGATCCCCCAACCCAATATTCCACCATGCACCCGTCTCCACCAATGGAACTTAAGCCGTTCTCAAAAGTAAGATTCCAACACTGCCCTGCCTCCCTCAGCAGTGGATTTAAAAGAAAATCCAATGGCACCTCCCCTGCCTGCTGCAGCAGTGAAAAGTTCAGAGTGTTCCTGTCTTGCAACTTCGTTTCGAAGTGTGTTGGAAGCTGACATGTAAATGGAGAAGGCAGTTTATTTTTGAAATACTTGGGGGGGGGGGGGAGGATTTGATTAAAAACGTGTACTTCAACACAACGAAATGTAATGAGGAGCGGATACTTAGAAAGAAAAGCGAAATCTCTACCGAAATGGAAAAGATCTCGGAGATTGAGCGTCTGGATTGGGCGTGGCAATGAATCAAAGGAAGAAATGCAGCCGGCAGCCGTACATGCAAATGGATCCATTCCGATTGGACATCTGCGAGCATCGGCCATTCCGATTGGACATCTGCGAGTATCGGGCACGAATCAAAAGGCAGAAAGGGATCCGGACGGCAGGCGGACGGATAGCCCCAGAGTTTTATAGATATACTACACCAAGTGCAGACCCGTTGGGTCTGCTCCCCCAATGGTGTGATCCCCCAACCCAATATTCCACCATGCACCCGTCTCCTCCAATGGAACTGAAGCCGTTGCCAAATGTAAGTTTCCAGCACTCCCCTGCCTCCCTCAATTGCACCTCCCCTGCCTGCTGCAGCAGTGAAAAGTTCAGTGTTCCTGTCTTGCAACTTTGTTTCGAAGTGTGTTGGAAGCTGACAGGAAGGAGCAGCGAATCAAAAGGAAGAAAGGCAGCTGGCAGCCGGACGGCAGGCGGCAGCCACAGACTTTTATATATATACTAGACCAAGTGCAGACCCGTTGGGTCTGCTCCCCCAATGGTGTGATCCCCCAACCCAATATTCCACCATGCACCCGTCTCCTCCAATGGAACTGAAGCCGTTCTCAAAAGTAAGATTCCACCACTGCCCTGCCTCTTTAAAAAAAAATCCCTGCCTGCTGCAGCAGTGAAAAGTTCAGTGTTCCTGTCTTGCAACATTGTTTCGAAGTGTGTTGGAAGCTGAGGAAGGAGCAGCCGTCAACGAATCAAAAGGCAGGAAGGGATCCGTACTGCAGGCGGACGGATTTGAGTTTTATATATATATATATAGATAGATAGATGGATTGCAACATGGAAATAGGCTGCCCATGATGTAATACGGGCATTGGCCACTAGATGGCACTTATTTTCCCGATCTCATTTCCTAATTAGTTTAATTAATTAATGTGCAACGTTTGGCAATGACGAGTTATGACATCCTTCTCAATTATATTTCATCTAAATCTGTGGAAAATGTCATGTAGTTTGGTGACTTGGGTCACAAAAACTGATTTCTAGACACATTTTTGATGCTCGGCCCACAGCCTAAGGCCAGGCTGCAACCAGTCAGTATGCTCTGTTAAAGTGAAGCGTATTCGGCAAAATGGTGAATCTCCTCAATCTTCTGCGGACCTTCATGGACTTAATGAGCTTTCTTTGTGATTGCATCAATATGCTGGGCTCAGGACAGTTATGTTCGCCCAGGAACTTGAAGCTGTTGAAGCGGTGGATTCACAAACAACAGAGAACACCTGAATATTTAGGGAAGTCGCCAGCAGAAATCCACACTTATGTTCTCTCAAAGCATGTATTTGGTATTCATAATACTATGCCATTGACTGTAATCTCTATTTGTTCATTATATGAATAGAGTGGTAAAAAGTACATACTCCGAGTGTATGGCGCCACCACTCGGATTTTCGAGTGGTGGCGCCATTGAGTGTGGCAGCCTCGTCTGCAGCTGTTCGTTTTTCTGTTAAAAGTTTTGATTTGTACACCTTTTAGTCTTTTTTGTGTGGGGATGGGGGGGGGAAGGGGGAAAGACTGTTTTTTCCAGTCCCTACCTGGGCAAGGATGCGTCCTTCCTCCTAGCCGCATCGTCGCCCCCTCCTCACTGCCTACCACCTGGATTGGCGCGGCCTTTCTTGCCGGAGACCGCCTAGAGCTTCGAGCTGCAGCGCAGCACTGAGGTACCATCGCGGAGCGGGCGATGCCTTACCCGGGTCGCCGTGTGGTGCCCCGGAGTGCTGTGACTGCCGACTTCAACATCGTGGAGCTGTGGGGTCTGCGGAGCGTCCAGCCGCAGAGGCGCTGACTTTGAACACCGCGGAGCCTGGGATCTTTCGTCGAGATCGCCAGTGTTGGGGCTCCGACCAACGCAGCCTGTGGACTTCGGAAGCTGCGGTCACCGGTGGCAAGCGTCCGTTTTGGAACTCCAAGCAGCTGAAGACTGTTCTTCCGACGCCGGAGTTACAGTATTCCGGAGAGAGGGCCTAAGACATCGGGCCGCCGTAGCGGCGACTGCGGAAGCCTCAATAGGCCCCGACCACGTGTGAACATGGAGGAAGTGGACTGAACTTTGCTGCCTTCCCTCACAGTGGGAAACATTGTGGGGGGATGTTTATACGTTTAATGTTACATCTTTAATGTCGTGTTTATTTTATTGGTGTATTGCAATGGCAACTCAAATTTCACTACACCAATTGGTGTATGTAACAATAAATGTCCTTTGTCCTCCACAACTTCTAAATTTGTAATTTTTGTGGTTCTAATGGTCCTAACAGGGATTCTCCCCAAGTAATTATCTGCACATATTTCACCATATGACTTTCAATGAGTATGTTAAAATATAATTTAAATCAGTATCTAATCTTGTCATCACATTGGCAACAGACAAGGTGATCAGGACCAAGACTCTGGGTACTGATTGCTTTCCAATAGGTAAGATTTTTTCATTACCTGCACAGCCTCTGCTAGCACCTTTAGCTCATTACCATCTTCGTCTGACACCTTGCGTAACTCATCAGCAGCAGCACAAAGCGCGTCAAGCTAGGATACAAGGATGAGAATTATTAAAGACCCTGTGTGACATTAGTATCTGCTGTAAATCCCCATTTCACAATGATGCACAATAATGCATTAATTTGTGCACTAATCATGAAAATTAGCGAAGCCTTCCCAGGCAAAACAGTCCCTCTTATATAAAATAAATCATAGCAAGTTTTGTTTCCATTGAACATCTCCCCATCACTCATATCAATATCCCTACACAAGAGAGATATGACCAATGTATGAGAGATGATTTTGCAGACACATAGAACAGTTTGTGAAACTTAGAAACATAGAAATTAGGTGCAGGAGTAGGCCATTCGGCCCTTCGAGCCTGCACCACCATGCAATATGATCATGGCTGATCATCCAACTCAGTATCCCATACCTGCCTTCTCTCCATACCCCCCGATCCCCTTAGCCACATCTAACTCCCTCTTAAATATAGCCAATGAACTGGCCTCAACTACCCTCTGTGGCAGAGAGTTCCAGAGATTCACCACTCTCTGTGTGAAAAAAGTTCTTCTCATCTCGGTTTTAAAGGATTTCCCCCTTATCCTTAAGCTGTGACCCCTTGTCCTGGACTTCCCTAACATCGGGAACAATCTTCCTGCATCTAGCCTGTCCAACCCCTTAAGAATTTTGTAAGTTTCTATAAGATCCCCTCTCAATCTCCTAAATTCTAGAGAGAGTATAAACCAAGTCTATCCAGTCTTTCTTCATAAGACAGTCCTGACATCCCAGGAATCAGTCTGGTGAACCGTCTCTGCACTCCCTCTATGGCAATAATGTCCTTCCTCAGATTTGGAGACCAAAACTGTACGCAATACTCCAGGTGTGGTCTCACCAAGACCCTGTACAACTGCAGTAGAACCTCCCTGCTCCTATACTCAAATCCTTTTGCAATGAAAGCTAACATACCATTCGCTTTTCTTTACTGCCTGCTGCACCTGCATGCCTACCTTCAATGACTGGTGTACCATGACACCCAGGTCTCGCTGCATCTTCCCCTTTCCCAATCGGCCACCATTTAGATAATAGTCTGCTTTCCCGTTTTTGCCACCAAAATGGATAACCTCACATTTATCCACATTATACTGCATCTGCCAAACATTTGCCCACTCACCCAGCCTATCCAAGTCACCTTGCAGTCTCCTAGCATCCTCCTCACAGCTAACACTGCCCCCCAGCTTAGTGTCATCCGCAAACTTGGAGATATTGCCTTCAATTCCCTCATCCAGATCATTAATATGTATTGGAAATAGCTGGGGTCCCAGCACTGAGCCTTGCGGTACTCCACTAGTCACTGCCTGCCATTGTGAAAAGGACCCGTTTACTCCTACTCTTTGCTTCCTGTTTGCCAGCCAGTTCTCTATCCACATCAATACTGAACCCCCAATGCCTTGTGCTTTAAGTTTGTATACTAATCTCTTATGTGGGACCTTGTCGAAAGCCTTCTGGAAGTCCAGATACACCACATCCACTGGTTCTCCCCTATCCACGCTACTAGTTACATCCTCGAAAAATTCTATAAGATTCGTCAGACATGATTTACCTTTCGTAAATACTTCAATAGCATTGGCTGGAAAAAAAATTAAATAGATATAAATATAGTCCAAGAGATCTAAAACAACAGGATTAACATCTCTAACTGCATTTTCTGAGAATCCCAAGCAAGTGAATCCAACAAGTTTACCTGAAGTTTCCTTAATAAATTTTATAGTTCAGGGAACGAAACTGAATAAATTTATGACCTTCCCAAGTTCTATGACTTAAAACTGTTCAACTGTGGTTAGCAGCGATAACTAAATCACTTGGAATTTATGTGACACCAAATCCATCAAGATCAATGTAAATATGTAGCTAAAGTCTACATTTAGTATGTTTCAATACATCTACAATCCTTTCTCAGCATTTGCCTTAAATTGAAATTATTCATGTACTTAAGGATAAGACTCACCATGGTTCTGTCTCCCGGCTCTGCACCTCCATACCTGTAGATAACATATTTGCGCAATGTTCACAGTGTATCCCAATATATCAGGAATTTTGAAAAAATAGTGAAGTGACATCTGTTTACAATTTAGAAACAATCCTATTTAACACTGTACGAAAGCATATTAGAATCAAGACATTGGGGTTATTTTGGAAAGTCCCAGGGTCAAATGCAGTCTTGTCAGGTGTGTTCTACAATTAAATAGAGTTTTCAGCGTCTGGATTGAGATTCCTATGAATCACAGTAATTTTAGAACACAGGAGACTTGTCAAATATATCTATCAGCCTAATAGAACTTACCAGCACGAAGTCCATGTACCTGCAGGCTACAGCTCTTCAAGTAAACATGCACATCTATCTTCTATATCAAGATCAAGAAGGCTCATCAGCGTCTCTTCTTCCTGAGGAGACTGAAGAAGGTCCATCTGTCTCCTCAGATCCTGGTGAACTTCTACCACTGCACCATCGAGAGCATCCTTACCAACTGCATCACAGTATGGTATGGCAACTGCTCTGTCTCCGACCGGAAGGCACTGCAGAGGGTGGTGAAAATTGCCCAACGCATCACCGGTTCCACGCTCCCCTCCATTGAGTCTGTCCAAAGCAAGCGCTGTCTGCGGAGGGCGCTCAGCATCACCAAGGACTGCTCTCACCCCAACCATGGACTGTTTACCCTCCTACCATCCGGGAGGCGCTACAGGTCTCTCCGTTGCCGAACCAGCAGGTCGAGGAACAGCTTCTTTCCGGCGGCTGTCACTCGACTAAACAACGTACCTCGGTGACTGCCAATCACCCCCCCCCCCCGGACACTTATTATTTATTTTTTATTCAAATCGTTTGCTATGTCGCTCTTCAAGGGAGATGCTAAATGCATTTCGTTGTCTCTGTACTGTACACTGACAATGACAATTAAAATTGAATCTGAATCTGAATCTATATCTATGCATAACTAAAACTCTGATCTTGTGCTCTTCCAGTGTGTGCGGGTTTTCTATTTGTAAAAGTTAGCAAAGTTTAAAAATCGTAAAAACGGGGAGGTGGGGGATAGAGGGATAGGAGGGGGGATAGGGAGGGGAGAGGATTTATGGAGGGAGGGAGTGAGTGACTGAGGGTAGGGGAAAGGAGAGAGAGGTGAGGGAGGGATTGGGGCAGAGGAGGGGAAAGAAGAGGGAGGGTGAAGAGGAGGGTGAGAGAGTCCTAGGGATGAGGGAAAATGAGCTGCGCCTGTGCAGTTGGGGGCTATGGGTGAGTGGTGGAATATTGCGTTGGGGACCAAGCCTCCTGTGTGACAGGGACCCACCGGGTCCCACTTAGTCTAGTACATTACTAAAACTCTCATCTTGTTTGTTTGCCCGGTTTGTATTTGCGCAAAAAACGTACACGATAGCGGTACAATTTTTGCACCACCCATCTCACCATTGATCTGTGATGTAAATGAAATGCGTTTTGTTCAGATCGATGGTATATTTTAAAAGTTAATACCGTTTTAAAAGAACCTGCAAACAATGCCCCCACCCGCGCATGCACAGTTGGGGAGAGTTCCCGTGCGCGTCTTTCCTGGCGTCGCAAAGGGCAACCGACGGATCCTCAGCCGCGCCTGCGCAATTGGGGTCTTTCCAGAATTTGTATCGCAATCTTATTTTCACAACGGCGAAACAGGTAACATTTAAAAAACAGCATTTTACTGCTACGTTGGACCCGCGGGGATCCGTCGTCTTGGCGCTGAGGCTGGGGCAGCGGTTCGGTGGACGGGGAGAGAACGGGGGGGTGGAAGAGGCCGGGCCGATCTGAGGCTCGGGCGCTGAACCTAGCTCCGGGAAAGGAGCCGCACCCTCGAGATTCTGGGGAAGCGAGGAGGGAAAGTGGGGGATTGAGGGAGAGGAGGGGGTAGGGAGTGAGAGGGGGGGGGGGGAGGGGGATAGAGGGGGAGTGGGGGAGGTAGGGAGTGGGGAATAGAGGGAGAGGAGGGCAGTGGGGGAGGTGAAGAAGAATAGTGGGAGGAATAGGGAAAGGTGAGGCGTGGGAGAGGTGGGGGATGGACGGATTGGAAGGGGTAGGAAGGGGAGAGAACTTATGGAGGGAGTGACTGAAGCTAGGGGAAAGGAGAGGGAGGGATTGGGGGAGGAGAGGAGGCGAGGGGAAAGAAGAGGGAGGAGTTGAGGAGGGAGAGTGGGGGAGGAGGGGAAATAGAGGGAGAGCGTGAGTGGGGGAGGTAGGGAGTGGGGAAAAGAGGGAGATGAGGGGGAGGTCAGGAGGGATAGGTGTGGGTAGGGAGGGGAGGGGAGTTATGGAGGGAGGGACTGAGGGTAGGGAAAAGGAGAGGGAGGGAGCGATTGGGGAGGAGAGGAGGAGAGGGGAAAGAAGAGGGAGGATGAAGAGGAGGGGGAGGGAGTGCTGGGGGATGAGGGGAAATGAGCTGCGTCTGCGCAGTTGGGGGCTATGGGTGAGTGGTGGAATATTGTGTTCGGGGAACAGGTTTGCGTTGGGGGAACGGGTGAGTGGTGGAATACTGCGTTAGGGAATGGGTTGCGTTGGGGGAACGGGTGAGTGGTGGAATACTGCGTTAGGGAATGGGTTGCGTTGGGGGAACAGGCCTCCTGTGTGACAGGGACCCAACGGGTCCCACTTAGTCTGGTACATTTTAAATGTGATGAAGACTTCCGCCTTTGCCATCCTTTTAGCCTGTGATTTACAGATGCCGACAGCCCCTCTAGTTAAAGACTTCCCCCCCCCACCCCATCTCCCTTCTAGTCCTCCTACCAATTATTTTAATTCCATGCCTCCTGATTTTTGAGATCTCTGCCGAAGGATATAGGTACTTCCCATTTTTTTTTTCTATCTCGGCCCTTAATTTTATACATCTTAATTAAATTTTCCCTCACCCTTCTTTATTCCAAGGGAAACATCCTTAATTAGCTTTACATAGCTATAATTTTCCAATCAATGCAACATCCTCGTAAATCTGCACTAACTCCTCCTATCACATAACATTTGGTTATCAGAAAAATATGCAGTGTTCAGCTTTGATACCGCTGTGGGGGTGTTTATGTTATAGACTATCATGTTCTGTGTTCTTATTTTTTATTCATATGGCTGAATGGTGAAAAAGCATTTCGTAGTCTCTGTACTTGTACTCTGCACAATGACAATAAAGTTGAATCTAATCTAATCTAAATATAGCTCTAGCATTATTTACCTGGTCTTATTTTCTATATCTTGACAAGTCAAACAACATATGGTACTTTTTAACTGTCTTACCAAGCTGCCCCAATGTCTCTTTGTGCCTCAATATCATTCAATTTCTTCCTATTTACTACATATATCTTTGCTTTGATTCACCCATGGTGCATTGGGAGATAGCAAACTGTCAGGTGATGGCATCAAAATAAGTTCAGGAAGAGTGGCAGCTGTGATTGGACAGATGGATAAATTGGAGATTTCATGTAAACTGAAAAATATGGGGTCTTTGCACATTAAGTTGCTGTGAAGAGTATTAAAGGAGCAGGCTTGTTAATGCAGCATGAGGATGAATGAGAATGGGTATCATGGCACATAATAATAGTGATTATTTATCTGCTATCATCCTTCCTGATCTGGAGAGCACAAACTGGAATTATGTACAATGGACCTAATGCCCACCTTTGCCACATGCAATCACACATTCTTTGTGGTTTTGGCAAGTTTTCTTCGTCTCATGTTTGGAGAAATACAACTTCCTACAACTCATTACATAGTATATCAAAATCATTACTTAGATCATTTTCCAATTGAAGCGTAGCCAGAAAAGCCACTTAACCTTTTGCCGAGTACATTTTATCACAAACACATCATTATTAAACCAAATCAGAGTTTCAAGAGGAACCAGTGATCCTCTTTGCATTCCTTTTACACTTTTTAAAATCAAAATTAATTTCTTCTCTTGGTCTGGCATCAACTGCAAAGCATGTAAGTTTCTGAATCCAAGCCGAAATTAAATAAAATAGTATTAATCCCAATTACCGTACTTCAGTAACTCGCCTGTTAACATCTAAAGCCTTCCCACCAACCACAAGGCTCAAGTCGGAAGCATGAAAGACTATACTACACCAGCTTAAATGAGTGCAGCTCCAAAAGCTGTTAAGAAACTCAACACCAGGCTGGACAGAGTAGCCGACTTAGTTTGCACCCTATTCACCATTTAACCATCCATTCTCTCCATCTCAAGTGACAGTGGCTGCAATATGTACCATCTACACAAAGCACTGTGTTAATCACTGTTTCTGTAACATCACCTCCAAAACATCTGATCTATTTTACCAAGAGAGACATGTGCAGCAGGTGCTTGGGGACATCATTATTTGCAGAGTCCTTTCCAATTTGCACCCAGTCTTGATTTCGAAATGTATCACAATTCCTTCATTATTTCTTGTTCATAATTCTGGAATTCCTTTCTCAACAACACTGCAGGAGTATCTTCAGAAGGACTGCAGGATGCAAGAAAGCAGCTCATCACCATGCTCCAATGGGCATTTAAGGATGGTCTTAAGGGCAAGCCCACCATGCAGTGCCTAGATTTCTGAAAGTAAATAAGTAAAACCAACATATGCATGATAAAGGCACACCTTTGGAGATAGGCCATGAGTTTCCATATTTAAATTCAGCATTGAAGAAGGTACATTAATTTACACCTGTTTGAAAATACCTGTTAGAACCCCCGAGGTACTGTCTCACTATTCCCACATAATAATCACTTCCTACAACCATTTTCCCTTTTCACTTTACAACCCCTTGAATAAATATTCTTCACCAATGTAATTTACTTGTTTTGAACCCTTTGAACTGACTGTGCGCCCACTGACCTTTTCAACGCTCCAATCGCAGAATCCAATGCCAATGCCCAGGCAGAAGGTTTGTTGTTATTTTTCACATTTGGTGCTGCTGCCATCAAGGCAATACTGTACAGCTACAATAGAAAGGGCATTTCTTTATGAATTGTCCAAAACCACTAAAACAATTATCAGAATACTGAAAACACTCAAGTGATTCAGAGTAGCTAAAGTAGAATTATCCTTGCATTGAGTTGAAAATGGTAATTAGGGACAGGCAATAAATGCTGGCTTTGACACTAACATCTGGATTCTGACGTTCAATTTTTAATTGAGAAAAAAGATCAAGGTTAGAACTAGTTTTAACTATCAGCACATTGTGTCTATCTTTGGTGTAAACCAGCAACTGCAGGTCATTCCAACACATTACTCTGTGGTCAGTTCTTCAAATGATTACAACATCTGCACCATTCAAGATACATTTCTTCGCTTCCTCCTCGTTGTTCAGTTAGCAGAGGAAAACTAACTTGCTGAGAGAGATTAACATGAAGGGCAGACTGCTCATTCCCAGATCATCAATCAACAAATATTTATCTTCTCGCTGCTTCTGTGTAAGTCCATCATGTATAGTTGTCAGATGGTAAATTATTTTAGAGAAAAATTGCCTGTCTGCATTAATTTGTTCTTGTAGCGAAGAATACAAGGGAAGATTAGTCACTCAAATGTTCGAAAGCTGTCATAGAAATTATATTAGCAATTATAATGAAGTCATGTCAATCAAAAAGGACAAAACTGCAGAACACCCAACTTCCATCTAAGTGCAGCAAGCCAATGGGAGCACCGAGATTCGTATCAAAGCACTTGTTATACGGACCAGGATGTTTACAATTATTGCTTCATTATTAGCCATACTGAATATTATTATAAGGAAGTAGCATCAAAACACTGTGGTGATTTGAAAATAAGGTTCACCAGCACTCTACAAGCAACCAGTGTGTGGATGATAAATGCGTCCACATTATCGTATCATAGAGTGGAATAAATAAAGAACTCGAGCAGGCCTGCCAATGTGCAGTGTGAAAAGCACACAATGTTTGCTGAATCCTGCACTGGGTTTGATGCCTTTGATGCAAAGACAAGAATGGCAACTAAGCGAAACTAAGAAGCTGGTAATCTGAAATAATTACTTGATGAGGAACTATCTGTGGAGCCAGAAACAGATAAAGAGATAAAACGTTGTGTCAATGTTCTGTTCCCTTGAAAGGTCAAACATGTAAAATTGTTTCTCTCTCTAGATGCAGCTTGATCTACTGAAAATTCCAGACTTCTCTTTTTATAATAAACGAGACCAAGGGGGGGGACCGTTGGGCCCCATCCCCTCAACGCGGGGGGGGGGGGGGGGGGGGGGGGGGGGGGGGGGGGGGGGGGGGGGGGGGGGCGGCCTTCGGCGTCACCCCCACGCACACTAACCACCCCCACACACACAAACCCCACCCCTTGATATTATATTAATATTATTCAATTCGCTCCTTTTACCCCATCCCCCACCCTATCCACTCACTCATAACCCCCAACTGCGCAGGCGCCGCTAGAGGGGGGGGGGGGGGGGGGGTTGGAGAGGGAGGGGGAGGGGGGTAGAGAGGGGTGGAGGGGCGCAGCGTCACAGGGGAAGGCTGGTTCCCGAATGTAATATTCCACCACTCACCCATAGGTCCCATAGGTCCCTGAGCTAGGCTGCGGCCGGCGAGGACCAGTGCGAGGCCCAGAGCGACCTGAGGACGGTGAAAAGCATCGGAGATCCGGCCGATCGTGGCTTCCACGAGGGTAAGCCCACTCACCAGCATCACAGACGATCGGGCGGGGGTGATGGAGAGATCGTCCCCTGTGACGGCCACCACGGCAACTTTTCCACTGTGCTTGTCCACGGCCGCGCTGCGATAACAACCGCCGCCGCCATGTTGTAGAACGTGAAGGAGTCCAGCGGAGCGCGCAGCACGACTTGATCACGTGTTCAGCGGCTTAAATCCAGAGCCCAGGTGGTGGGGAGGGCGGCTGAGCCACGTAACTCGCAGCTCGTGGAAAATAGTGCCCCTGCGTGTTGAAAATTCTGCGCAGCTGTCCGCGAGGAGCAAAGGCTTTGTGACGTTATCCAGCTCGCTTCAGCATGTTAGATTTTAAAAAGATGTCAGATTGGTGAACAATTGTAGTGAAAAACTCGGGAAATAATTAATCAAATTTACAAATGAGGGGATTTTTGAAATCATGAGGTAAATCTCTACCGGAATAAGTAAAAATTTCACCGTTACCACGTCGGGTTTTCGAGATGTGAATCAAAGAAAAAGTTCAAGCAAGCAACCATCCCCACAAGTAAACATCCAAGATCAGTTTTGTATTATAATAGATGTATTTCTTCTGTGTATAAAAATAGTAAGAATGGATTTATTATCCATCTATGAAAATGACAAGGCAATGGTTAGGTTATGCAAGGTACCGAGGAGGGCGATGCAGTCCACAAAAACAATCACACTGCAGTAATATAAAGCGGATGCAATTAACCTGGATTTCAATCCAATAGGTTACAGAAGTCAATGCAGTGTAATTGTCTACAAATTAAACAAATAGATCAACTGAGCACATTTCAGTAATACCGTACAGCAATTTTATTGTGCTCTATTGGCTCCACCATACGTTCACTTAATGGAAACTCGCTCTTACCGAACTTATGCGGAAAACAAGGAAGTAAATAAACACAATGTTTTTTCAAATTTGTACTTCTTGATACATGCAGATGATGCAGATTTTGTTACAGAAAATTGAGATATTTTGGAAAGAGGGGTTTTCTCTGAATTGAACCCCCATTCCCTCCAATGTGAGTGTCATTTGTATTCATATATATCAAAGAACAAGAAATAGTTATTCTTTTGTTTTACTCCAGGGCAACTGCATTTTTTAAACATAGAGCTGCAATATACAGTTCTTTGCAATCTAATTTCTTGACTAGCACATCTTAAATCACCAAAAGTTCCGTTGTGTTACCAGATTACTAGTTGCTCAACCATCAAGTTGTTTTCTGTTCCTTCACTTTTATGCTCCATACTGGAAATTTGAGCATTTTAGACTTACCGCACCTGAAGTCCCACCCATATGATCTCGAATCAATCTCCCGAGGCACAATAGGATCTGATGACCATAGCCAGGAATTGCATCAGATGCCAGCAGGTTCTTGATGGCTGCAAATACATTTTTTTTTTTAAAAACAGCTTCTCAGATATCAGGTTTGGTGAACAAATTTCCAACTGATTTGTGTAAAACAGATTTAAGTTGAAACCCTTTCTTTGCATATTTTATATCGCTATTTTAAGTCTCTCTGACAAAAAAAATCTGCACTTCTGGATCACTTTTTAAAAAACATAATCTTCTTTAGGTCAACAGTACTTCAAATGTGATCATAGTGGCCAATCTTATTGTTGCCTCTATGATAAGACTTCTAAATAATTAATTTAATGGTTCAAATTCCTATTGGGGACTTTTGTCCACTGAAACTATATGTTGGGAATTCAAAGAAATTGTCAGGTCAGGCAGAATTTTTCACCCATTAAGATCTCGTGTGCCATGCCCTTTCTATATGAATAGTCAGATCATCAACTTGTGGCTAAAGACATAAGGCTTAAAAATATTCCAAAAGATTGCATTGAGAGAAGAACAAGAAATTCAGTTAATGTCTAAGAAATGATTCATTCTTTCAGTAAGTAATTGCCATCTGGATCAAACCTTCTTAAATATACTTTGAATGTCAAAGATCGTTTCTTAAAAAGCAGATAGCAACAAAAACTGTTAAAGGTTAAACCATGGCAATCTTTAATTGATTCGTCAGACGGGAATGGCAAGATTACATTGAGCACAAACGTTGCTCAGTGCTTCTCCGGCTCCACTCACAGAACTAAGGAAAGTTAGCACAATTATACATCTTTCTTATCAGTAAAACATTCCTACCAAGTCTGAATATGGCATGACTGAAAGATTCTATCTTGGCTTCTTTATGGCCTTGAAAGAAGCACATGTTATTATTGCAGGATTCCAACTTAATTTCATTATTGAATAGACAACCTGTCCTCCATATTGTGTTCCATATAATTTACAAAGTCATTCAGACATGGCACCGAGACATTCTTTTGCTCTACTAGTCCATGCTTTTGTAGAAGAACAACTCCATTTTAGATTTGACTATTAGCTCTTTCATTCCCTCCTTTTTATCAAACATGATAACATTCACAGTCCTTGGTAGGTACACACAATGGTCGCAAGTATTAGAGCAATGATTCACAGAATGATAGAGCCATAATGTATCACAGTACCCCAAACCAAAGGTATGGTTACCAGTTCAATAGCACCCCAAAGTCCATCAAACCAATGGCATGGAAACCAGTTCTCACTCTCTTCATTGACAACCATCCTGATGAAGCTTGTTTAGGATCAATGGATCAGGTGCCACCTGTAGGCGGTGTAATCCTTTCAGCCGATATTGGGGTTGTGCCATAAAGTTTGCACCTGTCCGAGGGTGTTGCCAGTCTCTTCGTAGATCATTGCGCAGGTGTTTCCCCCTCTTGGCCCGTACTGGGGTTCACCACCTTGAGCTAGATGCTAGCGTATCGTGGGTTTGGACAGCTTCCCTTCCCAGTAGGTTTGGGTGGCCTGCTTTCGTAGAAGTGGCTACTGAACTGGAAGCCAAAGACAAAGCCAATTGTGGTCTGTATCGACGTAGAAGGTGCCTCTGAAGTTGATGGCATTGAACTCCTCAAATCCGACAGTAAGGTCAGGGTCTGCAGTAACTCACTGCCCTTGTTGCACACTACCCTGTTAGGAACGATCTGCATCGTCCCCTTTGGAACTTCCTCAGGTCAGTCTCACTGATAGAGCTGTTCTCGGGGCACATGTCATAGATATCTGGGATGTTGTTGTCAAAGTCGTCCTTGCAGTTGTATCCTCTGCTGTTACCATCGCATCGATCTGGTCAGGGTTGGGAACAAAACAGCAATTGTCCTTCTCATCAGAAACGCTATCATTGCCATCCTCATCAATGTCCTGATTGTCATCACACTCAGGGACGGAAATCCCGGGGGGGGCCAGGGGACACACGTCCCACCCTTGTTTTGAGAGGTGGGGGGACGATGCCCCCCATTTTTTGTAATCCGGATTAAAAAACTCGGTGAAATCTCCGCTTTCCGCAAGACAGTGGAGGTGGGACTGATGATCAAGGGTGCCGATTAGATGAGAGAGACATCGGTCAGCAGGCAATGGGGAACGGGACATGATGATTCAGAGCGATGATTGGAGGAGGGAGGCGTCGGTCAAAGGTGGAAGTAGGGGGGTGGGACTCAGGATAGAGCTCGGTGATTGGAGGAGGGAGACATCCTGATGGAGCAAAGATCACAGAGCGGAGCTTGAATTGCATGCCCAGGTCATAGATCACAAGCGAAAAACACTCTCGGCAGCTCTGGACACAGACCTGCGCCTCATCCGCAGCCAGGATCGATCCCGGGTCTTTGGCGCCGCAACCGCCACTGGGCTATCCCCGTCCCCACCCAAGTGCCCCAACGCCCAGGGGTGGCCAGAGACGTCGGGAGTCAGACAGTAGCGGTGCCCCCAGCCAGCACAGAGAAGCAGCGCTAAATCTAGCTCAACTCTGCCTGTCCCACCAGGTTAACATACCGCCCTGCCTGGACTTACGGGAACAACGGCCCAGGTTTACAGCCAGCGCGGAGAAACAACGCTAGCTCCACAGCTCCGGACTGGTGTCCCGTCAGTCCAGATACGGCTGTAGGTGAACCCGGCGAGACAGGCAGTGTTGAGCTAGATTTAGCGCTGCTTCTCCACGCTTGCCGTAAGCCTGGGTCGTCTTCCCGTAATTACCATCCATAGGGCCCACGGCTGAAGCCTCCGAAGCCTCGCGTGTTTGTGTGTGCGCATATGCGCGCAGCTTCCAAGAAATTGTCCCCCCCCATGTTTTGATAGTGATTTCCGTGCCTGAATTTTCACACTGATTACCCACCAGGTCCGAGTCATTGTCTTCCTGGATAGGGTTATGCATAATCTCTTTTAAGAGGTCCTTCTGTTTCAAAATGTTCAGCTTCTCTCTCTCTCTCTCTAAACCCTTGGTCATACGATAGAGCTCAAAATGCTTCAAGATTGTTGATCAAATGTGGTTTGTCTATCCAAAGTTGTGACCAAAGGCTTTGCACTTCCTCCTAATCTGTAAATATGTTCTTTCTTCTGTATGGTTCAGCTTTATATGGCTCTGCAGGTAGCGATCAATCAGAAACACCTTGTACCTCCAGGGTGGGGGCAAGGTCTTTCACGCACCTCTTCATGCTGCTCTTTGATATGTTTCTTAAGTCCGTCAACTCCACTATAAACAGCACAGCAACCCTTCTACTGACATCAATACATGGTGGGGAAATCTTCCCTTTCCATGTTTGACTTTGGTTTCCGGCCAAGTTTTTGTCCAGATTGTTTCTTCACATCCTTAATATTGCACTTCTTAACTGGTAACTTATTCTTCTTCCAATATGGTTGAAAAGACTCATCTGGAGAACCATTCTTAACTTTTATTTCTCTGTCATCTTCACGATAAATACCTTTCAGAAAGATCATTGGACTCCAATCCATCCACAACATAATTTCTTATAGAAGATGCTTCATTGCAGTTAACTGTTTTTTTTTCCACATTTAATGGTTGAGTTGCATATTGTACCTGAACTTTTTCCCAAGAGCACTCTGTATATTCAGGATCTGAGCATAAGAACATAGTCTGCTAACATTGGAACAGGTTGATGCTTCGCAACATTATCACCCTCACCATTTTCAGTAACTTCCATTCCGAGGTGAAAGGGTTATTGAACCATCCAGAACTTCCTCCATTGAGTCCTTATTTCTACTGGATGGGCACAGTCCCTCATTCAAAACAACGCTGCGACTTGAATGCATGTCCAGGGTGTAACTGTGGCCCTCTGTTGTCAGAGTTCTGAACAGTCCTTCCAATTGCTAGGATTCTGCCTGATTCACCTCTAACCCATTGCAGACATTGGACTTTGTCTCTGGAACTGGTGTACTATAATGCTGAGAACGATATTCTCCACACTAACCTTTCCTTTGCTCTACCTATTGTAGGTGAGCCTGGCTTGATCGCATTTATTCATGTTAATCCTTTGTGTCTTGCTGACATTGAAAAAGGGTGCAAGATTCTTTAGACTCGTCATTTAGCTGTTGAATAACTATTAATTGGGTTCCTGCTTAATGAATGTTTCTATACTTAGCTGACGATTCAATTTCAATAGGTTTGTTTTTATCTATATTCTGGGTCAAGGGAATAACCATGGACATATGAACATTCAAATTGTGAGCCTTCTCAAACCGCTTCTCACATTGATCACAAGCAAATTCAAGCTTCTGCCTTGTGCTTGGTCATATGGTATTTCAAGGATGCTCTTTGCCTGCACTGGAAACCACAAACTTCACACTGCAAAGGTTTTGCTCCAGTACGGCGCATTTGTTGAACTGACAGTTGTTTCCGCTGTTTGAAAGTCTGTCCACATTCATCACAAATGTAGTTTCTTTTCACAAATCGAGTCGTTCTTTCTCCCAAGTCGTTCATCAGCGTGAGAAAGCAGCATTCTTCTTCCTTCTCCATCAATGCCTACTAGCTGTCTGATCCATCCCAACTCAGCTCCTCACTTTGATCCCGGCTGGTATTTACCTCAATCCAGTTCTGTAACTGAGTTGCACTCCAAAATCAAGGCTTTTCAATTCCACAACCTGATTGCTCTCCTTCAGCAGTTGTGTGATGGAAGCGAGATGGTCATTTTCGGACTGGGCATTGGTGAGCACATTTTTCATCTGTTTCAGCTCGGTCTGTAGTTCCGGGATAAACTGCCACCTTTTTCTGGTTACTTCAAGAACCTGTGGTAATTGATCCATCTTGGTCAGTGTTATAAGCGTAAGGACAGTTGTCAGCCTTATTCAGGACGTCTTGGTGCAGGGGTGTTTCCCCAAGTCCAGTCAATCTGGGACAACCTAAGGATAAAAAGTAGGGTCAATAACCCCATTGTCCTTTCTTGGTTCTCCTCCATTTATAGTCAATCATATCATATGTCTTCAACGGGAGTAATCTTCAATCTTCACGGCTGTTGGTGTCGTAGTAGCACCTGGTACAGTCCCCTCCAACAGTCCCAATTTTGTCCGATCCCCGACTGACAGTGGCTTCTGCATTTTCAACACCTGTGAATGCAAGACTGACAAGGTTGTGCTTAATTGCTGTGTGTCATTAATTCATTGCTGTGGGCCTGTAGGTCATAACTAACTTCCACACTCTTTATTGTCCTATTTATTCCCTCCACTAATCCAGAATTCTATGGGTGGTGGGGGTTGTGAGATCACTCTTTAACTACTTACAAGGCAGATCCTTTAAAAATAGATAATTATTTAAAAAAAAAATTTAATCCCTTAAATGGCACAAGCCATTCTTTTGTTCTACTAGTCCATGCTTTTGTAGAAGAACGACACCATTTTAGATTTGACTATTAGATTTGACTATTAGCTCTTTCACCTTGATGACTTGGTTGGTAAATGCATTGTTTAATCTACTGAACCACCCAATAAACAAACCTACAACTTCCATATCTGTTTAAAGCAGGTAAATTCAGTCGGAGCATTGCAACTAATAATCAATCAAGATTTATTTTCCTGATCATAATTTCCACTAGCTAACATGTATGTGTGGATGTTAGCCAAAAAAAAATAATCTTGCAGCATCCTCCAATTTGAATGAATGATCAGGATTTACTGCCAATACTTCTATACAAACAGGGTGAATAAAATTTCTGAAAAAAACATTGGATAAATGTCAAGGAACAGAATTTAATGGTGAAGGTTTTGAAATAATTACATTATTATAGTCCTGGTCTATGAGAGAAAAGACACATGCAATTGGAAATGAGCTGTACATTCTCATTGAAATTGGATTAATTGTAATTTTTAATCTCAATTTACAATATTCATATGAAATCAATATACTTACTCAGCCAGAGATCTTTCTGATGGAAATGCTGAGAGCCATCAGGTCATCTGATTCAGTGATTTGAAGTGATTTAAATTAATAAATTGTTGCTGTTTCAGACAATTTTAAATAATCCAATTGATACTGATAATTTTGAATAACATTTATTCTCAAATTCTGAGTTAAATTCTGCCAGAAACTGACCGTGAGCTGCCCTTACATGTGTACTTCCACAATCGCCATCTCCTGCTTCCCGATCCAGTTCATTCAATTCCTCTTCCATCTGAAGCAGAGTGGTGCAGACCATATCCAGGATAGACCGTACCTTATCCACAAAAGGGCCTACAAAGTAGGATAAATGTAATGCATGTGTGCCAATCTTGCTTCCTGTAATATTTATATGTGCTACTGATGAAGCCGAGTTTTAGTTAAAAATATAAGAAGATATTAAATTGGTTTCTGGGCTAGCTTACAGCTTATATTTAGTGTCAAGTTAGGCTTGCCTTAGGTTGTGGGTGTGTGAGATAATAAATCCTATAACATTGCCTCCCAAGTGACAGGCAGAGGAGAAGCTATAGAGATAGCTGGTTAAACCTTTGAAGTGAGATGCCATAAACCAAATAACCAATGTTTATGGGGGAGGAGGCAATAAAGGAAGAGAGAAATAAAACAGTCACATCTTTGTAAACAAATGACCTATGTTTATGAGGGACCAAATGACAGAGGAAGCAGCGAACAGAGCAAGGGTGGTCTATTTGGAGATAAAACAAATGGACAATGTTTTTAGTATATCTTGTACCATGTAAAAAAAAAAGGTTTGATGTGATGTATTCTGTGGAAACCTTTTCCTGTACCTCTGACATGATTAATGTCTGTGGAAGGTGTTAAGGGGAAAAAAAACCTATTTAAGGCAATGTAATTCTGTTGTTCAGGGAAGAGGACCGGGGACAGTTGAGTGTCTACATTGGTCACTTAGCTGGAATCCTCGCTCCCTTCCATCGGCCGATGTTAAGTAAAGTTTTGAACTGGTCTACCAACAGTTTGTGTGGTGTCTGTTTATTAAGAAGCGAACCTGGTTTAGTAGTTAAGATAAGTAGCTTTTTCACTACTACATCTTAGTTTTCAATCCATAAAATATGTAAAATAGGCAAACACTCGGTTTCTGTTCCTGAGAAATATCTGTAAGTTGATTTATCTGTATGTCAGATGCATTCATTTTCCATAACTACCTATATCATACTACCTAAATATCTACATTACTAAAACTTTTTGTCGTGTTTGTGTGTATGTGTGTGTATGTGTGTGTGTGTGTGTGTGTGTGTGTGTGTGTGTGTGTGTGTGTGTGTGTGTGTGTGTGTGTGTGTGTGTGTGTGTGTGTGTGTCTCAATCTGGTTAATTCCTTTTTTCTTCCAAACGCTAGGCCACAGCCTTCCCATTTTCCCCACATTCTACTCAATATTTCCCCGTGGAGGCAATAAACATCTTCCCGTCGCATTTCCACCTATATTTCTGAACTTTTTGATCCTTGAAATTTAAAAAACAGCCCAAACTAAACTAGTTTTGAGGAAAAATAACTGTCACAATGCCTCACAGTGCACCAATCACAATGGGCTCTCAAGCTGGCTGCCAACTGCCACAATGACATCACAATGGGATGTTGCTCCTGCCCCCTCCTGTCCTCTCCGACTTCCCCTCCTCTCCCCTCTCCCTCTTCCCTCTTTCTCTCTCCCCCTGTCCCACTCTCCTCCACTTCCCTCTCTCTCCCCCTCAATAGCGCACCAACTTTATCTCCCCCTCAGTTTATATATATATTTTTCTAATCAAAAGAGTGGTGAAATATTGTTTTGGGGAACAGGCTGTGTTGGGGGACCAGGCCTCCCGTGGGGGCTATGGGTGAGTGGTGGAATATTGCGTTGGAGAACGGATTGCCTTAGGCCTCCAGTGTTACAATGACCCAACGGGTCCCACTTAGTCATTTCATCAAATATTCACCCAAACTCTGCTCTTAATTAAACTAATGCAATATATACTCTACATGGTCATTAATGAACACCTCAAAATATGTTGTTATTATTACTATTTCAAAAAGTGCTTTAAAATGTATGGGAGAATTTGCATAAAGTTTTATTTCTATGTCAGGTCAAGTGTAAACTCGGGTGGCCTGGTACTAATTCTGGTTATTCACATTTTTGTCCAAAATTAACAATTCATAAAGCTGTAATCCCATGTTCACTCTTTTGCTTCTAGAACATTGGTCTATATTTAGTAAATTCAATTCCGAGGATAATTGAGAAAAACATAGATTAAGCAAGGACAGTCAGCTTGTATTTGCTCAGGGAGGGCCAAGATGGACTATCCCGATTGCATTTTTATAGCGGAAATAAGGAGGGTCAATGAGGGCAGATAAATCTCAGCAAGACTTCAGAAAATGGGAGACTGGTCAAAAAGTAAACATGCATGGGATCCAAAGGGGAGTAGCAAATTGGATCCAAAATTTGCTCAGCAGAGGTAATGCTTGATGGATGTTTTTATGACTGGAACGTTATCATCAGTGCCGCCCATGTGGTTTAATAATTAACCCTTGGGTTCTTATTGTGTTTATTAATGATTTAGACTTAAATTTAGTGAACATGATAAAGAAAATGGCAAGTTTACAGATGGTACGCCAATTAACTGTGGGAAGACGAAGAAAGCTTTCAACTTCATGATATTAAATATGGCCTGGTCAATTTAGTAGAAACATGGCAAATTAAGGTATAGACAAAACAAGAGAAGATATTTTAAATGGAAGGTTATTAGGAGGAGTAGAGGAGCCATGGAGTGCATGCCTATGGATCCTTTAAGATTTCAAGACAAATAGATAAGGTATTGAAAGGTATAAGGGATATTTTTGTTTATTGAAAACAAGATGTGTATAACTGTAACTTTGCTTCTTACAGAGTGGAGTTGAGACTTGAAATATCTCAGCAAAGACCTCATGAATAGCAAAGCAAACTTGAGGAACTGTATGACCTAATCCTGTTCCAACTTCTTAATTTCTCATGAAGGAGTTACTATTATTTAGAAGACAAAAAGAGCAGCTAATTAGTGCACTTAAAGATACTACGTAAAAAATTTGAATAAGCTGCTTCAGTGTTAATTGGAAAGGCAACACAAAAAAATCTTTTGTATACCTTTATTTTCACTGAACAAGAGGTTTGACAAGATAGACACAGAAGGCTGGAGTAACTCAGCAGGATAGGCAGCATCTCTGGAGAGGAATGGGTAACATTTCGGGTCAAGACCCTACTTCAGACTGAATCAGGTTGAGGGAGTCTAGAGATATGGAAGGGTAAGGTGTAAAAACAATACATCAAAGCTGGTGATGATAAGGAAACGTAGAATGGTTCATTGTTAGCTGAGGTAACAGTAAATTTACTGTAAAATGAATCAGAACAGTGAAACTAGTCGGAGAACTAGGGTGGGGGAGGGATGGAGAGAGAGGGAAAGCAAGTGTTACGAAATTAGAGAAATCAATATTCATACCGCTGGGTTATAAGCTGCCCAAGCAAAATATAAGGTGCTGTTCCTCTAATTTGCGATGGGCCTCACTCTGACCGTGGAGGAGGCCCAGGACAGAAAGGTCAGCGTGTCAATGGGAGGGTTACGACTAAGCTAAGCTCATATCCAAATAATGAGGAAAAACGTACATCATTTTCTGACGAAATATAAAAGGTTAACTATACATCTGAATATCACCTAAATATTTATTATGCTGTAAACCAAATAACTCCTACTATATTTGAAAGGCACATATGATGCAAAGGAATCAGATTTGCTTGTTTTTTACAGAATTTTTATTAGTTTGGCCGCTTCTCTTCCTCTCCGCACGACTCCCTCCCCCCACCATCACTCCAACCAACACTTTCCAAGTTATTTTGTGCATTCTTGATCTTGTTTTGATTCAATTATCATCTGTAACTTGTCTTTGAATTTATGACACTACTGAAATTATGTTTTATGTGGTGGAGTTTCAATTCACCTGATCCAGGAGGGGTATCTCTATGGTCAGGTTCCAAGTGTGGGACACTCAGAGTCCTACATTTCCGTACCAGATTACGTCTTGATACATTGGCCCAACCGGGGGCTGAAGTAGGCATGTCTGTCGGAACAACAAAGAGCAGAATTTTGTTACATGAAAGTGTATTGAAAAATAGATATGCACAGGAACAATGCAATCCCCACTGTGATTCATTTATAATTTTTATAATTGCAAAGCAATTTGAAAATATGAAACTAGGCCAAAATAAGTTCCTAATTTTTCCATAATGTCTTAATAAACTCTTATAGTGATTTAACACTCAGACGAGTTAATACAATCTCAGTTTAATGGAGAAGGTACTGAAATAGCTTGAACTTCTTGTCATTTGCGTCTAAAAGAAATTGTATGCAATGAGGTTAAGAATGAAGCTTATATTAATACTGTACACAAATGACCAATATCCACCATAAACCCTATTACCACAATGATTTAAGTTATAATTACTGTCCAGTTTTTTTTGCGATCACTCTTCCATTCTCCCAGTTAATCAGTTTGTCACACTTTTTTCAAATGAAGCTACTTTCCAAATCAGTTCTGCTGTTAGGTCTTTTTTTTCCCCCTCCCAGCACATTTGATAGGTCCCATTCCATTTACAGTACTTCCGCCCCATTTTAGACCCGACTTCCCAAGGCTACAATTGGGTTCCTATATAGTCCAGAACACTTTTCAAAAGATGAATGTAAAGGTGAAGGTACTTCTTTCAATTTAGGAAACCATATTCATGATCACAATGTGATCCTTACATGGAGCTGAGGTGATCATTATCGTAAGCTTTATCATGAGTTTTTGCCTGCTTGCACTTTCTCATTTGGCACTTCATCTTTTGACAAGCTATTGTATGGTCTTCCAAAAGTAACAATAGCATCTTTGGGTTTTTTGCAAAGCTGTCCCTTTACCATGCTATTTTCCCTTGTATTACTTTTTTCATATTTTGTTCTGAATTGTTATCCAACATAGTTCATAGTTTTGTCTTTTATTTCCTTTAGTGCTGTATCTTAAATGTTCTCTTTAATTTGATCATGGCTCTGAAGGCTGTTTCCTATTTTACAGATGCTGTCAGCCTGCTCTACTTTTCTGCAACTATGCTGTTTTATTTCAGATTTCCTACTTTTGCAATATTTTGCTTTTACTTTTGTATATTTTATAGCAGTTTTTTCCCAAAAGCACTCACCCAGAAGTTTCAACAATTCTGGATCCACATGCATCATGGACAAAGAGGTTCCTCCCATTTCCAATGACGTTGTATACGACCCTACATAGGCCCTTTCAATAAAGACCTGTTTACTCTCTGAAAGAGATACCCAGAAAATATTATGTACTCCTCGACATAATAATTTTCCTTTATTTTTAAAGGATTATCAATTTAACAGTGCAATTCAACAAACTTCTAAAAAGAAACATGCATTCATGACCAAATAAAGAAGATAGAATAAGGAAATATAAAAAATGTGGAATGGCTCTAGATTCAAGAACCTTACATTTATATCAATACAAATTAAAATCCAATCACTTTCATTCTGTGGACGGAGATGTTACAATGAGTCCATTTATTCTTTGGCTCTGGATTGGAATCAAATATTGGTAGGGCAAATTAAATGGAATGAAAAAAAAAGGAAATATAAAAGAAAAAAAAAAACGACGAGGGGACTTGTGTATAATCACTGAACAGAACAAGAGAAATGGATGAGACTGCAGTACCAGAAATATTTTCCACAATAAAGGTGACCAACAGCCACCCCTCTGCATTAGTTTTACGTGAGGGAATAGCTTAAGCCTGTTCAGCATTCTCTGACGTTTCTAACTTCACATTTATGGTTGTGGCCTACCACTAAATGCAGAGTTAACTCATGGGGTCTGAAGAAGGGTTTTTGCCCAAAACGTTGCCTATTTCCTTCGCTCCATAGATGCTGCTGCACCCGCTGAGTTTCTCCAGCATTTTTGTGTAACTTCATGGGAGACTTTTACTGACTAAAAGTTGACCTTTTTTAAATCTGTATACCCTGGGGACAAGAGTCTTTGATGTACCAGGGCCAGCGGCTCCCAGTGGCCTCTGCAGTCCATCTGTCTTTTTATTATTTTTTGTCTTGTTTCAATGTAGTTTTTATTGTTTTTTGAAGGGGAATGTGTGTGTGGGGGGCGGGGAAACTTTTAAAACCTTTCCCCTGCACGGAGAACCCGACCTTTTCCTTGTCGGGTCTCCGTTGTCGTTGGGGCTGAGCAACGTGGAGCGGCCTCCAGCAGGAACGACCTAGGGCTCCAGTCGCAGAGCTGTGGACCTACTCACCATCGTAGAGCTGGCCGAGTTCGGAGCGGGTGAAGCTGTGGTGGCGCTCGGCTGCGACCCGACCACCGGAGATTCGGAGGCTTACCGCTTGTCTGGTGGACAGTAATACCGGGAGCCCGCGGGTCCCTGCTGGGAGACCGCTTTTCGGGGCTTCCGCAACGGCGACTTCACCCGCCCGAGTCGAAGAGTACCTGGAGCGGGGCCTTACATCACCGCCCTGCGCGGCTTGGAATGGCAGCGGGACTTTACTAGTGCCCGCCGGGGGCTCCAACAACAAGACCCGGAGCGCGGCCTTGCATCACCCGGCGCAGCGTTAATGGCCGCGGGACAATTACCATCGCCCGCCGGGGGCTTTGACTCTGACATCGGGAGGGGAATTGGGGAGTGCAGGGGAGGGATAAGTTTTTGCCTTCCATCACAGTGAGGAGGAGATGCGCTGTGATGGATGTCTGTGTAAATTGTGTTGTGTCTTGGGTCTTTTTATTGTGTGTATGACTGCAGAAACAACATTTCATTTGAACCTCAATTGATGAAATTGTATTGTATTGTATTGAATGGAAAAGCTATTTGAAAGGAAAAGCTATTTATACAATCAAAATCAAGATTCAGTTGGACACAAAATGCTGAAGTAACTCAGCGAGACATGCAGACTGGAAAGAAGGAATGGGTGATGTTTTGGGTCAAGACCCTTCTTCAGACTGAGAGTCAGGGGAGAGGGAGACAATAGACAATACGTGCAGGAGTAGGCCATTCGGCCCTTTGAGCCAGGGCCGCCATTCAATATCATGGCTGATCATCCACAATCAGTACCTCGTTCTTGCCTACTCCCCATATCCCCTGACTCCGCTCTCTTTAAGAGCCCTATCTAGCTCTCTCTTGAAAGTATCCAGAGAACCGGCTTCCACTGCCCTCTGAGGCAGAGAATTCCACAGACTCACAACTTTCTGTGTGAAAAAGTGTTTCCTCATCTCCATTCAAAATGGCTAACCCCTTATTCTTAAACTGTGGCCCCTGGTTCTGGACTCTCCCAATGTTTCAATAAGATATCCTCTCATCCTTCTAAATTCCAGAGTATACAAGCCCAGCCGCTCAATTCTCTCAGCAAATGGCAGTCCCTCCATCCCGGGAATTAACCTTGTGAACCTACGCTGCACTCCCCTCAATAGCAAGAATGTCCTTCCTCAAATTTGGAGACCAAAACTGCACACAATACTCCAGGTGTGGTCTGACTAGGGCCCTGTACAACTGCAGGACCTCTTTGCTCCTATACTTAACATCCACTTGTTATGATGGCCAACATACCATTCGCTTTATTCACTGCCTGTTGTACCTGCATGCTTACTTTCATTGACTGATGAACAAGGACCCCCAGATCTTGTTGTACTTCCCTTTTTCCCCAACTTGACACCATTTAGATAATAATCTGCCTTCCTGTTTACCAAAGTGGATAACCTCACATTTATACGCATTAAACTTCATCTGCCATGCATCTGCCCACTCCCCCAACCTGTCCAAGTCACCCTGCATTCTCATAGCAACCTCCTCACAGTTCACACTGCCACCCAGCTTTGTGTCATCTGCAAATTTGCTAATGTTACTTGTAATCCCTTCATCAAAATCATTAATATATATTGTTAATAGCTGCGGTCCCAGTACCGAGCCTTGCGGTACCCCACTAGTCACTGCCTGCCATTCTGAAAGGGACCCGTTAATCCCTTCTCCTTGTTTCCTGTCTGCCAACCAATTTTCTATCCATGTCAGCACTCTACCCCCAATACCATGTGCCCTAATGTTGCCCACTAATCTCCTATGTGGGACCTTATCAAATGCTTTCTGAAAGTCCAGGTACACTACATCCACTGGCTCTCCCTTGTCCATTTTCCTAGTTACATCCTCAAAATATTCCAGATTAGTCAAGCATGATTTCCCCTTCGTAAATCCATACTGATTTGGATCGATCCTGTTACTGCTATCGAAATGTGCCGCTATTTAAATGAGTTGCTACATTTTTAATCATTTATATAGGGATATAATTAGGATCACTTTTCCAGCGATTTATAAAACCTTTTAGGAAATAGGCCTCCTACCAAATGGTATTGATTTATCCTTCTGTACACTGAAAATCATTAACTATTTCCAGCCATGTTCATAAATTTGTTACCTGCCTAATTTTCTAGATTTATTAATGTCTCTTTATATTTATGCCTAACAATTTAGTGTCATTCTCAGATTTAGTAATTAAAGCTTCAGATGCACAGATCATATATTTATGCAAATAGTCAGCAGCAATGATTCAAACTTGATTCCAATGGACTACCAGAGCAGGTAATTATCTTTAACCTCTACTCTTCCTGTTTTATAAAATCTTTGCGAACCATTGGGCTACTTGTGTACTCATTATTTACCCAGATATTTAATTGCAGAACCGGCCACAATGTTCAATTCAAGGCAGGACAACCCTCCAAGATTGTTCACTATCAGAACAATATGATCCCCTAGAAACAGAAAACAGTATTAAGATCAGTAAACAACCAGTAATCAAAACATACAGTTGAAATAGGTGCTATAAATTAATTTAGGAAACCAAATTTACATCACCACCGTGAATCATACTACAAGCCCACACTTCAGAATCAAGACAATATATTTTCTGATCCGCAACAGGAAATTCAATCCAAACCTGTTTACCAACTCTAAATTTATATCTAGCAGCTCTCAAAATGTAGATAGATTTGGTAAGGCTGGCTGGCAGCTGCTCAAAATCACTTTATCTATGAGATCTCTCACATTCTCGCTTAACTCTTTTGCCACTAAACTCTTTATTACCTCCTTCCCATTCTCCCATGGGCAATCTAGAACTTCACTTCTGAATTTCGTGCAGTCAGCCTGATTCTAACATGTGAATAACCTGCCATCCTTCACATGTATATTTTCAGGCTCAATTTTATTCCATATTTTTTGGTCACCTCACAATCCATATTTAATTTCCTATCTTTATCCCTCATAGCAAAGTACCTAGACAGTAGTTGAATTATGTGTTCTTCCAAAGCTTTATCTAATCATTGTTTCACCATGTTTTTGCCAAAAGCAAATGTTCCATTGCTTCCTTTTACTGCAGGAGAAAAATGTAATCTGGAAAATCCTCAAGATTTTCCTGTGGTGCAGTTGCTGCCTAGCAGCATTTGTGGCACTGGAGACCCGGGTTCGATCCCGACTACGGGTGCTGTCGGTATGGAGTTTGTACGTTCTCCCCGTGATCGCATGGGTTTTCTCTGAGATCTTCGGTTTCCTCCCACATTCCAAAGACGTACAGGTTTGTAGGTAAATTGGCTTCGTAAATGTAAAAATTGTCCATAGTGTGTGTAGGATAATGTTAATATGCGGGGATCGCTGGTCGGCGCGGATCCGGAGGGCCGAAGGGCCTGTTTCCGTGCTGTTTCTCTAAACTAAATACATTTTAGAAACGTTCCCACTTTGGACCTTTTGTTATGACCATTCAACTGTAGATTTGGACAGCTCAATTCCCCCATTACTGAAAATGTTTCACATCTTTGTAAGATCCTTCCTGTTAGTGAAAGGTCTATGGATTAATGCCAGTGGTGTAATTGCTCTCCCCCAATCCCTTGTTTAAATATGAAAAAAAACCATTATGGTTTGATCTCCCCAGGACACCATTCAGGATTGCAAAATTCTCTTTAATCAATACTGTAACCTCTCTCTTTCTATCCTTCTTACACTATATCATTTACAGCTATACAGTTTCATTTACATATATATTCTGCGAAAATAGATATTTGAGACACAGTAAAAGTATATTGTTTTCAAAGATTAGCACTGAGTACCTCGGTCAACACACTGAACTATTGGAGGAGTAAAAGTCATCCATGGCTCATTTCATATTTACCAGCTTGAATACGCAGATGAGACTCATTAGTGGGATTTGTCATATGATCAATCATTTTTTGTATTATTTCATCAGCTGACATTATCTGGGGAGACACAAATATCAATAAATGATGAACTGTGATCATAGAGATTAGATGAAGAGTCACCAGCTGTAGCATCAAAGAATGAGGACGAGAAACTTAGTTACTCAATAAAAACGAACAGGTAAGGAGCAACTGGATCATGACACAAAATTAGGAATTACCAGTCACAGAACATGGAAACTGGCCCTGCCCTCCTGCCCACTAAGTCTGCGCTGATCATCCCATTTACATATTCATGCACACATTACATTTTTATCCTCCTTACATTCTGGTGAACCAGCAGATTTTTAGTTTGCTGAACAAATCTCAAGCAGCTCAATCACTCAGGCTTGGTGAGCTGGCAGCTCAGTCACTCAGGCCTGGTGGGCTGGCAGTTCAGTCACTCAGGCCTGGTGGACTGGCAGCTCAGTCACTCAGGCCTGGTGGGCTGGCAGCTCAGTCACTCAGGCCTGGTGGGCTGGCAGCTCAGTCACTCAGGCCTGGTGGGCTGGCAGCTCAGAAACTACCAGAAATTCTGCCCAAACCAGGTGAGAGACTCTGTGAGAGAGAAGTGGGAGAGGGTGGCAAATCAATTTTTGACATTTTTTCATCTTTTTCTGCAGATCATAGCAATGAAGAAGGGGAATCTATCCTGGCCTGGATCTCACAGGGAGCCAATGAAGGGAGGGAGAAAAATACTGGAGTGAGGTTTAATACTGGCAGGCGGAATACTTACTGATGGGCCGAAGGGACTCCTCCTGAGCTAGTACAGGCCTGATGGGTCGAAAGGACTCATTAAAAAAAATTGTAGTGAAATCTCAGTGAAAGGCACTTTTTCTCGACTTTTCCTGGCCTGGCATAGGCCTTCTGGGCCAAAATGCTCCTCCTGGGCTAATACAAGCATTTTGGGCACAATGATGATGTCACAATGGATCTGCGTGCTGCCGTCTTGGATCTGCGCACTGCGACTGATGTCCCCCCCTCCTCTCCTCCCTCCCCCCGTGAATCAAAAGATGCAGCCCTCTTAACCCCCATCTCTCCCTCCTCCCACTCCCCCTCCTCTCCCCCCCCCCCCCCCCCCCCCCTCTCCCCCCGCACTTCTTCATCCCCCCCCCCACCTCCTCTCCATCCTCCCCCCGGTCACTCGGGTTTCGCTTTCTCTCTGGGATTGTTTTCTTTCTCCAGCGCTTTCTCTCAGGCTCCTCCTTGGTCGGCTCCTCGCTCTTCCCCCCCCCCCGTTCCCCCCGGCCCTCTCTTCCACCACCACCCCCACGCCGCCTCTTTTCCACCTGCTTCCTCCCCCCGGCCTCTCTTCCATCCCTCTATCCCCCTCCCCCTCCCTCATCCTCCTCCCCCTCATCCCCCCCCCCTCCCCTCTCCCCCCCCCTCCATCCTCCCCTCCCCCCTCCTTCCATCTCTCTTTCTCTCTGCCCCTCTCTGTCTTGCGAGTTGGGGGTATGCGTGAGTGGATAGGGCAGGGATGGGGTAAAAGAGCAAATTAATAATATTAATATAATATTAAGAGGGTGGGTCGTGTGTGTGTGGGGGTTGGTTAGTATATGTGTGGGGGTTGGTTAGTGTGTGTGTGTGGTGGTTAGTGTGTGTGTGACATTGCAGGCCGCCACCCCCCCCCCCCCCCCCCCCCCCCCCCCCCCCCAACGGGTCCCACTTTTTTTCCAGTAACTATTAAAAGTCTGATCTTGTATGTGGATTTGTATGTTTAATTGTTCGTGTGTGATCACATCTTTGCAAAAAATCTACGCGGTAACGATAAACGTTTTACATATTCCGGTAGAGATTTATCCCCTTTATTTCTCGACATTACTGAAAATGTTTATTTCTCGACTTTAAAAAAACATTGAATTTAAAATATTTTTTCCTGTTAAAATCATTCTTCACAACTTCCAAAACACTTTGATACAAAGTTGCAAGACAGAAACACTGGCAGCAACACTGAACTTTTCAGCTCAATGGCATCTCACAGCAAGTGCACATTTGCAACAATGTTGGCATCATAGCTCCTGACAGGACAAGAGGGGCAGGGTCAATTGGTATTGCAATTGGGAAGATGCAATTGGGATTTTTTTTTCCAACTCCAGTGCTGGGGGAGGCTCACGAGCTATGCTCTTTGCTGAGGAGTGCTCGAATCTTACCTTCGGCAACAGGTTGAGTTTGAGGATCACGCCTCCCTTGGGGGCTACGGGTAGGGGACGGGTGCGTTAGGGGAGCACTTATTTTCCTTAAAAACGATGTTCCACTATTTTCTATATTAGATAACAAACTCGATATTTACTTGCATTTTACTTACCACACTTTTTGAACACAGGTATCACATTGACAGTTTTTAAATTTCCATTATTTCTCTGGAAAATATGGATTTTTGCAAGATTGCAAACAATTTCTTCACTATCTACGCATGATCCTAAAATGCACACCGTCAGGTCCAACCTTTTGCTCTATTACTTTGCCTTATCCTAACTTTCTTCTGATGCCGATGATATACAATTTGTCCTCCATATTTCTAGTATTAATAGCATAGTCTCTTTACTGCCTGCATGCAGGCAATTTCCTGCATGCTATTTCATAGTGAGAGGATTTGTATAGGAACAAGGAGGTCCTACTGCAGTTTTAAAGGGCCCTGGTGAGACTGCACCTGGAGTATTGTGTGCAGTTTTGGTCTCCTAATTTGAGGAAGGACATTCTTGCTATTGAGGGGGTGGAGCATAGGTTCACCAGGTTAATTCCCGGGATGGCGGGACTGACATATGATGAAAGAATGGATCGAATGTGCTTGTATTCACTAGAATTTAGAAGGATGAGAGGCTGTCTTATAGCACCATACAACATTCTGAAGGGATTGGACAGGCTAGATGCAGAAAAAATGTTCCTCATGTTGGGGGGAATCCAGAATCAGGGGTTAGTTTAAGAATAAGGGGTAGGCCATTTAGGGCTGAGATGTGGAAAAACGTTTTCACCCAGAGAGTTGTGAATCTGTGGAATTCTCTGCCACAGATGGCAGTGAAGGCCAATTCGCTGTATTTATTCAAGAGAGAGTTATATATAGCACTTAGGGTTAACGGAGCAAGGGATATGGGGAGAAAGCAGGAATGGGGTACTGATTTTGGATGATCAGCCATGATCATATTGAATGGCTGTGCTGGCTCGTAGTACTGAGTGGCCTACTCCTGCACCTATTTTCTATGTTTCTATGCCTATAGAAGGATTTGCATTTTGTTTATAATACAGTATTTGGCCTTTTCCTCTCATGATATAACTTTGCCTTATTTTACTTTTAAATTCCTCTCACCTTATAATTAACTTCTCCTCTCAGGCAGGATTTGACTGGGTGAGGCACACAGCAAAAGTACCTCAGACCAGTTTCCTGCAACCAATCATCTTCAACTACTTCACCAATGATCTCCATTCATCACAAGGTCAGAAGTAGAAATATTCACTGTGATTCAATTCAATTTAAACTCAATAACTTAAAGTGCATGGCAACATTCAGGTATGGTCTGATTAGTGGAAGAAATGGGTGCGCAACAGGAGGGAGAGAAATAGTTCATAAATTGGGTAGTTTACAACCCAATGGTATGAACATAGAATATGCTCATTTCAAGTAATTTCAAGTGCTCTTTCCTGTGCCGCCCCCATCTCCCATCTCAGTGTATACCATTTCTCTCACCCCAGGACTATCTTCAGAAAACCCTCTTGAATGCATTTTATGTATTCCTCCCCAACTAAGTCCCTGGACAAACGCAAACCCAGTCAGTTGCTGAAGTTAAACATCAATAAGAACTTATTTAGAGTACATTTGCTAATGAACAATGAACAGTATCTCCCCAATAAATAAAATATACAAAATGCTGGAGTAACTCAGTGGGTCATGCAGCATCTCTGGAGGACATGCTCTCCAAAGATGCTGCCTGATTTTCTATGTTAATTCAGCACTTTATATGTTTTTATTGTGAACCAGCATCTGCAGTTCCTTGTTTCTACTTCTCTACCCAATAAATGTTTGATAGGTATTACAATAGCATTTTTCTCAAGTTAATATTTTTAAATTAACTGTGTTTATAACTGCAGTGCACAATGTATTACTTTTATTTAAACGTGATAAAAGCGACGTCATTTTAAATAAAATACTTTAAATATAAAAGCTTAAATTATAAGGATTCATATACAGATTTGTTAAATGAAGGGGTCATGAATATGAGATATTTGAAAACAAATGGTATAGAAAATTAACAGCATTTGTTGGTATCGTTCACAACAAAGTGTATTGATGATTATTCACTATTGAAGAAAGAACATTTATTTCATATTGTATGCTTCAGAACCTCAGATCTGGAGAAAATTAAATACTTGTATTTCAGGTGACGGAATGGAAGGAGCAGCTACTTTGCACTGAAATGCCAGACTTGATTTTCTTTCTTAGGAAGGAAACTTGATCATGTAACTTTCTGACTCAATAGTAAATTTTAACCTTCCAGAAGTACAGATTAAAACGCAAGTGAGGAAGAATGGAAAGAGGGGCAGTGTTAACTGACAACAATTTTATGAGCAAGCCAGCACGAGCGAATATCCAAATGTTCTGACTTCATCATTTTACTTCACCTTTTCTACCCTATTTGCTACATCAGTATCAAAGATACTTAGATAAAAAAATATCCATCTGTTTTTTATTAGTTGTAGTTCGCTCACCTTTATCCGCTCAATTCCAATTTCTCCATGGATACCTAAATAAAAACAAATGTTTGAATATAATGCGCCATTTCACTTTTTTATATTTATTTTCCCCGTAAAGTGCCAAACCTTGTTTTTGCAGGATTCCATGCCAACCATTTATCTTGCTCAATTATGAGTATCTCCATATCCTTAAACAACAAGTTATTATAGGAGATGCCTCTTAACCAAATCCCATGATTATTATTGAGCATTTAATCTCCTAACATTAATAAGGCTAACTCTCTGGGTTATAATCTCTCCCGTTCAGAGAGACAGCAAAAAGTATTATGTGGAATGTCAGTGATGGTTGCATTGATAGAGAAGGATGAGTGTACCGGTAAAATAATTTGTTGAGAAGAGATATGTTGGAGAGTAATTTGAGGAAGTTGGGGTAATTCGTACATAAAGATGCAAGCATATGTGCCACTGAGTTCACTTTAGTTATTAATTCCTATGGCACCAACTCCACATGCTCTTGCTACTCAATTAGGTGACACCCTGTGTCACCTGCAAGCTTCTTCATCAAGGGAGATTATGACGCTCCAATGGGCTGCAACGTTGTAAATAAAATAATCTAAAAAGCCTGACTCTTATTACTGTCTGGTGGCTTACGCTGGAAAGAAAAACTATGCATGTTTGTTTATCTGATGTGCTAGAAAGAGGGCAGTCACAAAATGCAGACTCAAGTTTACTACAACAGCTTTTAACTCAGCCAAGCATAAACATTTGTGCCAGTTTCCTAACCAGTGAATGTAAGTATTGATGACATAATACTCAGTTTCTGTTCTACCGTCGCAATTTGTCACTCTTTGTTCTTGTGTTGGGTGTGCTAACTTCAGAATCTATCAAAAATCATGTCAATAATGCACCTTAAATACTGCTGAAACTATGTTCTGGATATGATGCAAACATTTTTGGGGAATTTTAAGTATTGGAACCTCATTCAAGTTCCCATTTCCTCACTGGCCTACAATGAGTTCAGTAGCAGTGTGCACGTGGTCTCAGTGAATCAATGACAGCAACTTTCTCGATTTACATACAGTATTTTCATGTGCATATGTGGAGATTCAAAAGATAATGTAATTTAGCTACATTATTCTTTAAAATCTATCTATCATCATTTTTCTCTTAAGCAGAGGATACCCCATTTTCATTGTCCTATGTGTGATAACTATGTGAAGAACTGCTTCCTGAAATCACCCCAGAACACCCGAGCTCTGAAGTTTCTATTCCCTGACATGACAGAGTTAAGGTGATAAAGCAGATGAAGCTCTCTGGGTAAATTAAATTAAGATCAATAAGGCTTGTTTCTGTAGTTCAGTTCACAGAACATAGATCTATTAAAAATGTACTTATTAATATTAAAAAATATATAGCATGCCATTGGAGCAGCAACTCTTGTCAAATATTGCAGGATACGGTGTTCTTATGTGACAATATTGAGTTAACTGTATTTTGCCAAACTATTATATTCTTTAGGTACAGTATTATGAGCAATATCTAACCCATTCCAAGTTCCAGTTCATCCATTTCCAAATTGAAAGTTGGCTTAGATCCAGGGACACTGCAAGGTGATAGACAGATTCCCAATGTACCTGAGCAAGAAAACACAGGAAAAAAATGAATACATTTAACGGTCAAAATAACACATGACTTTGCTTCCACTAGATTCATATTATTTAGGCCCTTACTCGGGGTGAACAACCGTAGCTCTGCAGAGCTGTAAGAGTATGTGACACAATTTGTAGTCATGCGAGTTGCTCTAATTTTCTGGACTTGAGGATAAGTTAGACGAGTTAGAATGGGATTTTATGCAAGACAAGAGTTTTGATAATGACTGGTTCTGGTAATGCCCAATTCTAAATGCTTCTTTTCTGCTGCCGTTTGCTGGGTGCAGTTACTTGGAGATTACTAGGCCAATCATTTAACCAGATAAATCATAAGTAGATATGCTACTCCCGCTGACACCATACCTTGACCTCTGAGAATTTCCTTCCAGACTCCCTTTCCAAAGGGATCAGCAGTACTAATTTGGCTACTCAAAAGTTAATATAATGAAATGAATGAATGACAGGAGTAACATTTGTCTGCCATGTTAGATGGAAAAGTTAATTCTGAGGAGAATCTGTGAAGACTTGGAGACAGGTTAAGCAATTGGTAAGATGAGAAAATCATTTACATAAAGGAAAAATGTGTAGTTCTTAATTTCAACCTACAGAATACATTTTCAAACAGGACAAAATGAGTAAATATCAGAGTACAGAGGTGTCTTAGAATGCTGAATGATGAAATGCAGATACTGCAAGATGTTAAAAAAAAAGGAATCCAACTGTTTTCACCATCCAATGTCAACATCAGCAGCAGAAATCAAATGTGGCAAAGTTGCTCCAACCAAATCAACTTTGCACAAGTTCTCAAGAGCATCTGTGGATTAAACAATAGACAATAGGTGCAGGAGTAGGCCATTCGTACCTTCGAGCCAGCACTGCCATTCAATGTGATCATGGCTGATCATCCCCAATCAGTACCCCGTTCGTGCCTTCACTCCATATCCCGATTCCGCTATTTTTAAGAGCCCTATCTAGCTCTCTCTTGAAAGTATCCAGAGAACCTGCCCCCACCACCCTGAGGCAGAGAATTCCCCAGACTCACCACTCCCTGTGAGAAAAAGTGTTTCCTCGTCTCCATTCTAAATGGCTTGCTCCTTATTCTTAAACTGTGACCCCTGTCTCTGGACTCCAACATCGGGAACATGTTTCCTGCCTCTAGCGTGTCCAAACCCTTAACAATCCTATATGTTTCAATGAGATTCCCTCTCATCCTTCTAAACTCCAGATTAGTGCCTAAATTTTGAGAATTATCCCACGAGTTTCAAGAAACATTACATACTGTAGCTGTACTTACAATCTATTTGGTTTATTAATAAACTTCCATCTTCCTGCAGCCACATAGAAATTGCAACAAATTTACAACATTGCAACAAATATTGTTGGAAATAGTAGAATTTTCTGTTTTTATTGGACTATATTAGTTTGACCCAGTGTTTTTTTTGTGGACAAATGGGTGTCCGTATGCATAATTAAACGCATGTGTCATATGGCCAGAAAATGAAATAATAACATTTAACATTTAGTGATGTCAGTATACTATACCATATCATCACAAAAAAGCACTGGTTTGAAGTCAGATGTGTCTTTTATTTCAGGCAGTGTTGCCTGTTTAAAAATAAAGTGACAAAAACTAATGGCTGTGGATTCACCATCTCCCATCAACGGAACCTTTAATAGATAACATTAAAATCATTAATAATCTCAATCAATTATAATAGGCTCCGTTTGAGCTGGAATCCATTTGCTTAACACTTACCTACTTTACTTAAAGTGGACTTTAGCTTCAGCACAATTTCGTCCAGTGACATTCCCATTTCAGACATGGCCCCAGCTATCTGCCAACAGCAATGCTAAATCCATTAACACAGGAGAAGAGCCAGCAAAGGGTTAAGATCTAAACATTCCACCTTTCTGAAAATGTTAGTCTCTCTCCTGGGTACACTTCAAAAGTTCCTTTAGCACTTTCTTAAAGTTTGTTTTATCTGGTTTTGGCGACGGGCCAAAGAAAATCTCAAAGCTTTTATACAATAAACACAAGAGGGTAACCAGGGAGAAGGTAGGACCGCTCAAGAATAAAGGAGGGAATTTGTGCTTAGAGTCTGTGCTTGTAGGCTAGACACTAAACGAGTACTTTGCATCTGCTTTTACCATGGAGGACAATGTGGAGTATACTAATACGCAAGGGGAGTTTGAGATTAAGGAGGAGATGTTGGGGCTCTGGAGGAGCATTTAGGTGGCTAAATCTCAGTGCCTAATGAGGTCTATCCCATGTTATTGAGAGAGGCAAGAGGAGATTTGATGGAGATCTTTGAGTATTTTCTAGCCTCTAGGGAGAATTCAAGGAATTATAGGCCGGCGAGCCTCACATCAGCGGCAGGAAAACTATTGGAGAGGATCCTTTGGTATGGGATTTACTTCCATTTGGAAAAGAATGGGATAATTAATGACAGTTAGCATGGCTTTGCATGTGGCAGTCATGCCTTGTCAACAAACAATATTTTTGTGGAGGTGACAAAGTTGATCGATGAGGGTAGGGAGTTGGATATTGTCTCTATGGATTTTAGTAAGGTACATCTAATCTCCATGCAGTTTGTACCCCAAAACATTGAACTTGAATTCTGAAATGTGCTGAGGAGTAATATATTTAAATTAAATACATTATCCCAGATATTTGTTTTCAAAAATATGCACTAAAATGAAGAAGCTGCCTGGGGATTTGTATTAGTTGTTCCGGAACTGCTTGCATACCAAGTGTACCTGTGTACCTCTGGCGGTGATTGAAGTAAAACTATGTAAAATAATTATTGTCAGACCGCAAACTAACAGGAAGGAATTTCTGATACCCCGCATATCAGGTGAATGAACCTACACCAACAGAAGACATACCTGCGTCGCTTTTGGGGATTTGTTCACAAATAAACAGCGATTAAGAAGTCATTATAGAGCATGTGGAAAAATGTAGCAATTAAAAACAAGTCAGATAGAGAAGAGAGCACCAGGCTTTTTAGATTCTGCCTTTTAAATCTTTGTGGATGAGCCAGACCAAGGAAATCTCCTAGATAGTTTCAGTCATGCAAGCAAAGATAAAGCGATAGCAGGAAGAGATGGTGCAAGAGGGTAAAATTAGAATGATACACCTAGACTCAAAACTGGGTAGCCAAGAAGCACTGTGGACTATCAACAATGGCAACAATATACATCATTACAATACGAGTCTTTTTATAATACTGTAGAGATTTTGTGGAACGAGATTATTATTCAAGTTTTTACATCATTACACTGTTCTTAACAAAAATCTACCCATCATGTGAAACTTTACAAATAACAGATATAAATTAGATAACTTCAAGACCGAGTCAAAAAAGTTTTTCATAACAGCCAAATTTTCATAGTTTTACCACCCCATTTTGGACACCAGAAATGTGACATTAAAAACTCTGCCACATTTAGTCATGAATATTTAATTCATAAATAAACTTCATATGGCCCCTCATACATATATGTTTTGATAATGATCTAGGGAAATATCTTCATCAATACCAGGAGAAAAATGCAGTAACATGTCTGGTATTCCGCCTCGCAAAAATCCCGTAACGGTCGTTGTGCTTGGTGTCCATTGTCACAACGACCGTTATCGGGGTCGGTACCTCCGTAAGTTAAACCACGGAGGCTCCAAATCTCCACTGCTTTTCAAAAACCCAACGAGGTATCCTATGGTCGTAGCGATTTTTGGGTGAGTTAATTTTTTTTTCTTATTTTCCCATTTAATATATCAAAAACATAGCGATCTCAAAGACGCAACAACCGTTTACGATCTATTTTCCGACTTTTTTAAATCAATAAAAAAAAAATTTTTGGACATAAATTGGTCATCAAAACTAAGAAACTGAGCCAATCTTCAATTTGGCAACACACTGTCTCTTGTTTACCTTTCGTATGGACCAAGTCGCTAACTTCATTCCTTCGTGTCAACTTCCGGAAGCTCCACAACGACCGTTACGGAGACATTTTCTTACATTTTACTAAAAAATCATCCCAAATCAAACCTTCTGATGAATCTTCGGCCATCGATATAGCTCAAAACCATAAGGTAATGTACCGTTTAGATCACATTGGTGAAAATGTTTGGGTTTTGCTAATAATGTAACGATCGTTTTCTGGGACATCAAACCTTTGAGTGCCCACCGCAACGTACGTTTGTGTGTATGATGTGTAACGCGCGTTGCGGTGTCCACTCAAATGGATGCAGTATTCTACTACATGATCAGGTGAACGAAGTGGAAACGGTGTTTACAATTTTATTGTTCCATGTGGTATTCCACTGTCAATCTTCTCAAGTTTGCGGACGACACAACCTTGATTGGACTGATCCAGGATGGGGAAGAATCTGCCTACAGTCAGGAAGTGACACAGTTGGCATCCTGGTGCCATCGCAACAACCTGGAGCTCAATGCTCTTAAGACAGTGGAATTGATAGTAGACTTTAGGAGAACTCTCACCCCACTCACCATCAACAACACCACAGTCACATCTGTGGCCTTTTAAGTTCCTATGAACCATCATCTCCAAGGACCTTAAATGAGGGACTACCGTCGACTCCAGTCAAAAATGCACAACAGGGGATGTACTTCCTGCGGCAGCTGAGGAAGCACAATCTGCCACAGGCAATGATGGTCCAATTCTATACGACCATCGTAGAGTCTGTCCTCACCTTCTCCATCATGGTCTGGTTTGGCTCAGCCATCAAGCATGACATCCAGAGGCTGCAGCAAATCGTCCGATCAGCTGAGAAGGTTATTGGCTGCAACCTTCCGTCCATTGACGAACTGTACACTGCAAGGGCCAGGAAGCGAGCGGGTCAGATCATTTCTGACCCTTTGCACCCTGGCCACAAACTCATTATGCTTTCCACTGTACACTCACAGAGTATTCAGCTACTTGCAAAACCTCCTCAAAATTTTGAGGAAGTAGAGGCATTCATGAGTTTTCTTTGTTTCTTCATGGTTACACCAATGCGCTGAACAGATCGTCAGAGGTGCATGTCCAGGAACTTGGAGTTATTGACTCTCCCAATGAAGAAAGTGCATGATTCCTTGTTTCTCCTTAAGTCAAAAATAATCGCCTTGGTCTTGCCAACATTGAGAACTAGATTGTTGTTCTCGCACCATTCAACCAGATTATTGATCCCTTGCCAAAGAGCCAATTGAGAGACACTGATATGAGGCGTGTGTTTAAGTTGTGGAAAGTGAAACAATGTATGGGTGCATTGTCCATACTTGGCCTTTGCTGATATATTTGCTGAACCTTGGCACATGAAGTAATCGTGTTTTTGCAGTTCTTTAGTCAGATTCTTGGACGTTGTACTTGACACTCACCTAGCCTAGTAGCATCTTCCAATTGTCACTTTAGTCTAAGATTGGAATTTAATTCTAGGCCCAAAAGCATGCAGAATGTCTCTCTTGCCATTGGCCTCTTCTGAATCTATTTTGAAGATACCTTTCAGAAACAGATACCCGTTTCCCTCTGGCTCTCAAGAGCTGCTTTGAGTGTTCTCTAAGCCATGTAATGCCTTACAACAACAGCCATTGGCATCAAACAACTTAGCTTTAAGAAATGCTGGTTGATTAGGCTCCACTTGTGCACAGGACTCCTGAAATTATTTTCCATTCTGTGCCCAAAATACAAAAAACATTTCACCGCAGTTACACACACTCAAATCATTTAGCAATGTGCGCACGTGAATTTCTTATGCGAACAGCACGAATGAAGTAGCACAGGTTCCTGATACTCCTATTTCAGTGCATGCTTTACAGTGCAGTGGAATTTCTATTTGTCTGTGACCATCAAGAGGCAAATTATGCATAAATAGCGTATCACTTCCCACATTCTTGGAATACAGCATTCACTGCTCTCTGGTCTCGACGGAATTTTTTGTTTTGTTTGAAAAATGACACTAAATTATGTGAGAGTAATCTTATGCAAAACATCAGGCCTCAGTTTCTTTACCTCAGATCCTTTAACTAACATACTTACTTTGAGCATAAGTATTGCACCACACAAACCCCTCCTCCCAGTTTTCCTTTGCGTGGTGAAGGCACAGTCATCTCCTACAGTAATCATCTCCACAGAAATTCTTTCTATTTTCATTTCCTCAAGGGCTAAGCCGAAGTTAAGTTGGTCTCCCGTGTAGTTATTGAAAATCAGTAACACACCAGCTAAAAAAAGAGAAAAAAAGTTATTCTCCTTAACACAATTCCTTAGGCACCATTAATATTAGCTACTTCCACCAAAATAATTCCTATAACCTATAAAAAAAGTTAAGAAAATATCTAAAGTGCGTTAAAAACATCAATCAATTAATAGATATTGAGCTCAGGGTTTCAAAAGTCTGGGAAGAACATGTATGCTGATAGAGGCAGGATTTAATAGGAACCCGAGGGACAACTTTTTTACTCGGGTTGCTGGGTATACAGAATGAACTGCCAGAGAAGATAAATGGGGCAGATAAATAGGATTCAAAAGACATGTGGACAGGTACATGGATAGGACAAGTTCAGAGGGATATGGGAAAAAACACGGGCAAATGGGATTAATTTAGATGGGGCATCTTGGTCAGCATGGACAAGGTGGGCTGAAGGGCCTGTATGACTATGATTCTGTCAAATGGTAAAACAATGGGTGAACAGTGGGAAGCATTCAACAAAGTATTTCAAGAAGACAAGACATACACAATTGTCATGGGAAAAAACTTACAGCAAAAGACACAGCAGCCATAGATCGTACTTAGAAATCAGAAAACTGTTAAAATATTAAGGCTTTATAATTGTTTTTTACTGCAGAGGATTACGTTTAAATGAGAGATGCTTATCAGAGATATTTGCAAAAGTAAAAAATATATGAAGAGAATCATACTAAATTTTCCACTTTTCTTTAAAAAAGTAGTAAATTTAGTGTGAGATTCGCTTCATTTATGTCTTCAGTTCATCATCACAACTTTTTTTTAAAAAGTAGTGATGATGAACTGAAGACTAAACAAAATCCTAGGACCTTGTAGTTTATCCCGAGGTATTCAAATAAAAATAAACAATAAAATTGTTGTGATATTAGTCTCAACAATTCTTGAACTCCTGGTTCAGGAACTATTCCCCTTAATTAGAAATCTGTTGTTTTTATTCCAATATTTAAGAAAAATAAATAAGGAGAAGCAAAAAACTCAATAGGTCTTAGCAATTTCATGGTATATCAAAGTACCTTGGCAAATATCAACATCAGATTTATAAAGATTAAATCATAATTTTAAAGAGGTAACTATTTTAGATTAGAAACAGTGGTTAATATTAATATTAACACAATTTGCCGTTATTTAAGAAGTGTCTAATAAAAATGAGGGAGCATTAAATTGAAGGTAACCTACTGGCTTGGATAATTAATTGTTTTGGAGCTTGGAGACATAAGGATAATAGGTATGTAACCAAAGTGACAGAATTTGAACCTGATGCCTCGGATACAAGTAGGGCTGCAGTTTTAAATCCATGGACATCAAATTAGGTAATTTATTAAATATATTTAACACCCCTCACCATATACCAAAGCTGGAATATTGATGAAGGGGGAAGGCATCACATTTTACAAATTTGGCTACATACCTGTAATCCTTCTATCTCCAAACTCCCAAACAATTTATTATCCAAACCAGTAGGTTACCTTCAATTGAATGTACCCTCATTTTTACTTTATTGTAAATTTCAAACCCCTAAAAGTCTTCTGTTTTAGAGCTGTTTATTTTCCATATGGCCATACCTGCACCTGCTCTGGCCATAGCTCGGATCGCTGCTGAAATATTCCCAGTTGGTGGAGAAGTGAAGACATCCCCAGCAATACAACCAGACAACATCCCTGCTCCAACATATCCTGGAAATAAAAGAAAAAGCTTTAAAATACCATCACACTTTCTAGTTACAAAAAAATACTGCGAAGAACATATCTTAAAAAAATCCACTCTAATTTACTCTCTGAATTTGTAACTGCTGAATCCAGTTTGGGTAAAACAAGGACTAATTCAATCGGGTTATTATCCAAATGGCATTGGAACCCCATACCTCATCCCACGACAGTGCATTCACAAACAGAGGTTAATTATCTCAAGCAAAAGATGTTGATCCAGAAATTACTTTGTTGCGTCATCAGTATTCTGTTTTCCATCATAAAGTCAGAAGTGGGGATATTCACTGTTGATTATATAATATTCAAAAATGAAAACCACATTCTGGTAAGTAGCAATTAAAATGCATGCTGCTAAGTGAGAGTCCAATCAGCAATCCCGCTAATTCACTAGCTTTCGGATCTGGTGGAGTGGGGGAGAGTGGCACCATTGATCAAACACTCAACTAGCTACTTAAATACTGTGGCTACAAGAGGTCAGAAGCTGCCAATCTGGCTCAGAAAGATATGCACCCGACTTCCAAAATCTATTGTGTGGTGTACAAGCCACAGGGCTGGAATGTGATGGGTTAATTTCGACCTTGCTAGATTAAAAAAAAGCTATAAAACTTTTCCATGATGAGCAATGCAACTTTTGGTAATAACTCACAAAACGAGTAACTTTATTTTCCAAACATGGATTAATCCTGCCCATCATTTCCCTTATCGCTTCTTTTGTCCATTCCATTAATTTGTCTGTAACATTAAACTTCAAAACGGTATTACATTGCAATGTCCTCCTCCATCAATAACTTGGAGTCTTGAATCAAGTCTGTATGAGGTCTTGAATTATGTCGTTATGGTGAAACCCAAAACGGACATGAGTAAACAGGTTACTGGACAGTAAATGCCACGTTATAGCACTGTCAACGGCACCTTCAATAACTGTGCTGTTGACCAGGCACTAATTAGCTAGATTGGATTTGTTTAAGGTCATACAATGTGTGCAATAGTCGTCATCTTGATCTATGACGGAAAAATAAAACGTTCAAAATCTGCCAAAGAGAACTTGTAGTAGCCATTTAGCTTAACTCAGTATGTTTTAACTATAACCAGTTACCTTTAAATTTTACCTGCCTGTAATTATGTGGGTGGGATTTATATGTAGTGTGAGGCGTGTTTGCGGCAGGGATTCTCGCGCAAACTCTCAAGGAGGTTTAGTTTAGTTTGAAGAAGATCGGGAAGGAGACGTAGTTTTTGACCATGCACAAGCAGGACCACGAGTATGATTGAAATGTACTTATACAAGAAGAAGCCTTTATGATTATCTTACTGTTTTTACTACTACACAAAGAAACTATTAATCAAGAGACAGTTTTTGGAAGAATTATCTTTCGACGGCATTGAATTTTTCGTGGAGAGCTCGTGAGTGCGTGTAGATTACCTTCTGGTCCTCGCTCATCAATTAAAGTGACTATTAGGACTAAATCCTTGAGATGATGTAAAATCTGTCACTGTCAAAAGCTACCTTACTACGAGGAGGTAGAAGATTGGTCCTATAGAAAATGGACAGAATATTGGGCTGGGTCTCTGTGAGAGATTACTGCCAGAAGACTGGTTCTGTAGAAGTGGAACTGAAAACTGATTCCGTAGAAGAGGAACTGAAGAAGCTAAATCTCTGCCAGAGATTATAGCTTGACCGGTTTTAGAGCCTACCTGCTTATCTGAAGATTGAAAACTTCACTGATCGAGAGCGTGAGTAACGAACATCTATTGTATTATGCTGTAATTTTGAAAGCTGGAACGCTTTAATTTGAACAGCTTCTTAACGAGATACTGTGAAAAGTTCGACTGATTCATCGCATTTTAAAGTGATTAAAAAAGTCTGTGATAGAAGCCAGTTCTGCTAAAGTTTTGGAAAGCAGCCAAGAAGCTTGTTTACCTTAATCTGAAGAGAGAAGCAAGCCGTGGCCTTGGATAATTGGATGTTTTCTGAAAGTCCAGTTTTGTTTTGGATTCTTTCGGGTGTTTATGGAACACTGCACCAGAATGAAAGATTGTTATGGATTTATGCTCAACTATTGAATGTTTATCAGTAAAGACAGAAGAAGACTGAAGAAATCCTGTTTCTCTTATTAGTAGATTTGGCAGTCTGCCAAGATCTGTTTAATTCATGGAGCAAGAAGAAGCAAGTAAGCCATGTGAAGAAGCACCACCAGAGGGAGTCATGGAATGTTCGACAGGTAAGCTAGGCGAAGAAGAGCCAGAAGGTGGAGCTGTGGGGAGAAGATATGAGAGGAGAGAGACCAAGCAAATTGAGAAGGGGGAAGTAGCTTACCTGGAAAAAATCCAGAAGGGGAGAAACAAGTTATGGAAGAACTTGGTCAAGTTAAATGAATTCCAGAAGGAACTAATGGAATCAGATGAGAACGTGAAGACAGTAGGGTCTAACCCGAGACAACTATTCAACCTCGGTAAAGAGATTGGAGATAAACAAAAAACACTGCTGGATTCACAGCTGCCTCAGGAAGAACTCGGAAGACACACCCAGTGGTTCAAAGAAAGGTTGGAGATATTTGATGACTTTTAATGGAAGATGCGAAGAGATGGTTAGCTGAAGTTGAACAAAAGACCACATGTGCTATAACAAGAGATGCTACGCAACAAGGTACCCAAATGGAAGAAGTAATGCCACAAGATAGTATCTCAAATGTTTCAACACAAAGATCAATACCTGTACCTAAGTCTGGTTCTGTAGCCAGTTCAATCTCAAGAGTCTCTGACCAAATGAAATTCAAAGCTGAACTTGCTGCTCTCTCGCTAGAAACTGCCTCCTTGGAAAGAAAACATAAGCTTGAGGAGCGGAAAAGGCAGTTTGATAGAGAAGCTGAAGAGCAGGAAAGGCAGCTTGAGAGAAGCTGAAGAGCGAGAGGCAGTTTAAGAGAGGCTGAGGAACATGAAGAACAGCTGAAGAGAGGGCAGTTTAAGGAGGCTGAGGAACATGAAGAACAGCTGAAGAGAGGGAAGGAACGACTGGAAATGGCCATGAAGTTGGAAATTGCAACAATGAAGAAAGAGACAATGGAAAGTCGGAGTGGCTCGAGTGTATCTCAGAAGAAAGGTTCCTTAACAGGAAAGGAAGCAGCACCTAAATAGTATCTAGCCAGAGAATATCTGGCTTTGTGACTCAGAGCTAGCATGAAGCCAGTGGATGGGCAACAAAACTTCATTTCAGCATCTCCTTCGGGGGCATGTTTTACAGGCCCGAGCTGCTTATCATCCATCTGTGCCCAACCAGAGATCTCAACATGAATTCTATGAATTGGTGAGGAATCAATCGAAAAGCAGTGAGTTCAAAGTTCAACAAAATATCTTTTCCACCTTACCTCCAAAGGAAATTCCTACATATGACCGTGATCCTTTGCATTATGAAACTTTCATAAGATGGTTCCAAGGTGTGGAAATGAAAATTAGTAATTCGGGAGATTGCTTAACCTTTCTTGAACAATACACAGGCGGACGTGCACCACAGCTTGTTACTAGTTGTCAACATTTGCCTGCAGAAAAGGGATATCTAAAGGCAAGAGAGTTGATCAAAGAATGTTTGTAACGAACAGAAGATTGCTAATGCTTACATGAAGAGGGCGGCATTGAACGAGTGTACGATGTTTCTTAGAGGTTATTGTAATGCGATGAGCAAACTCAACCACATGGACGAATTGAATGTTGTTGGTAATATGCAGGCTATTATTCTTAAACTGCCCTTCAGACTTAGAGAAAAGTGGAGAGATAAGGCAGGCCAGATACAGGAAGGAGAAAAACGAGAAGCCATGTTTCCTGATCTGGTAAATTTCATAGCCAGGGAAGTACAAAATATGTCAAGTCTGCGCCATGGGAATATTCAAGATCCTAAACCAGCGAACATCAAAGGTTCTACCTTTACTAAAACAAAAGGAAGATCAGGACCTAAGGGAAGTAGTTTTGCTACTGCTGTAATAACTGGAGAAACAAAAGGCGAAAAGAAAGGAGATACATGTACTGTTGAGCCAAGTTGGTTCTGCTTGTCATGCAACAAAGTTAGTCACACCATAAGGTGGTGTTGGAAATTCAAGGAGAAGGAATATAAAGAAAAGATGGATTTCTTAAAGGAGAAGGAAATCTATTTTGGATCTTTGAAGAAAGGACACATGATTAAAGACTGTAAGAGTGCTATAACTTGTGATAAGTGCAAGCAAGATCATCCTGAAGCACTTCACACTGAGCCGAAGAAGCCGTAGCAAATAGAACAGAAGGCGAAGCCAACTACCAGTGATGTTGTCACCTCACTTCGGGTAACTGCCCATATTGGGGCAGGTGTAGGAACCTGTATCTTCTCTATCTTACCAGTACAGGTAAGGAATAGCAAGACGAATCATCATCATCATCGCCAGTCACTTTAAACGAGTATGACTGTCCTCTCCAAAGGGTTATCTACTTGATGCAATGGGCAGTGGAGAATGGCGGTGGTCGGTAGTCATCGAGCCCCCTTCACTCTCCTTACGGTGCTGTCGCTTTGTCACCACATAGTTCCATTTCGTGAAGTGCAGCACTTCCCTGCACGGATTTCCTCCAGGAGCACCTGTCCAGTGCAATATGCTCCCAGTTGCTTGATGTGATGTGGAATTTCTTCAGACTGTTCTGGATGTTGGCCTTGAAGCGTTTCTTTGGCCTGCCGGCGGCTCGCCAACCTTTCTTCAATTGAGAGTGCGGGATTTGGTTAGGGAGACTTGTGTTGGACATGCGGATGACATGGCCAGTCCATCGAAGTTGGTGCTGCAATATTGTGGTGTGATGCTGGTCATGTTGGCTTCCTCCAAAACGCTGATGTTGATGTGTTTGTCCTCCCAGCTGATCCTCAGAATCTTTTGTAAGGATCTTTGATGGTATTGTTCCAGTGCCCTGAAGTGCCTGCTGCAGGTGGTCCATGACTCGGCTCCATACGACAGGGTGGAGAGGACAACGGCTCTGTAGACCAGCAGTTTTGTTTGAGCCTTTAGGTCTCGGTCTTCAAAGACTCTTTTCCTGAGTCTGGCGCAACTCAGGCAATGGTTGACCTCAGAGTCAATGTCAGCTTTTGAGGAAAGAATGCTGCCAAGGTAGGGGAAGTGGTCAATGTTTTCAAGAGTGGTATCGTCCTCTTTTATAGTGGGCTCTGTAGATGGCTGGTTGGATGGAGGTTGATGTAGGACCTGGGTCATCTTGATATTTAAGGCTAGGCGCATGGCTCTGTATGCCTCGGCAAAGGCATTCAGGATGCACTGGAGGTCTTCTGCAGAGTGTGCTGCAATGGAGCAGTCGTCCACGTACTGAAGCTCCATGATGTCAGTTACTGACTTTGCTCTTGGCCTTCAACCTATTAAGGTTGAAGAGCCCACCGTCAGTTCTGTAGAGGATTGGGATCCCCTGTGGCAGCTCTGAAGTATGGCAGCAATGAAGACGACAAACATGGTGGGTGCGATGATGCATCCCTGTTTGACCCCCGTTTCCACAGTGAAGGGCTCGGACTCAGAGCCGCAGTTGCTGAGCACTGTGACCAACATGCCATCATGTAGAAGCCTCAATATTCTGATGTACTTGTCATGACAACCGTACCTTGATAGGATGCTCCAAAGAACCTGGCGGTCTACTGAGTCAAAAGCCTTTGTCAGGTCTATGAAGGCCATGTACAAAGGCTGCCTTTGTTCACGCCATTTTTCCTGGAGTTGGCATGCTGTGAATATCATGTCTGCTGTACCTTTGGATGGGTGGAAGCCACACTGTGATTCTGTGAGTACCTCCTCTGACAGTGGTAGAAGTTGTTCTGCGAGGACACGAGCTAGGACTTTGCCTGTTGTTGACAGGAGCGAGATGCCCCTGTAATTTCCACATTCAGCCTTGTCCCCCTTCTTGAAAATGGTCACTATTAGAGCATCCCTGAGTTCTGAGGGAAGTTCTTATTTTTCCCAGACCTTTGAGGAGTAGGGCATGGATATGGTACAGGAGCTCCGGTCCACCTTCCTTTAAGATCTCAGCTAGGATCCCACCTAGACCTGTGACCTTGTTGTTCTTAAGGCCCTTGATGGTAACTTGAACCTCTGTCATAGTGGGAGGCTCTTCCATGTCTTCTCTGATGGGATTCTGGGGGATGCGGTGGGTAATGTCGGGTCCAGTTGTGCTGTGACGGTTGAGGAGTTCCTGGAAGTGCTTTCCCCAAGTAGTATGAGCAGAGTGGGTCCTAAAGAGGACTGCTCAGTCGTGGGTGCAGCTGCCGAAGGGCTCTTCTGCCTCGTTCCAAGAGTACAGCGACTGAATCCAGCACCCACCGCCTGATGTGCCAGCTCATGACTAGGGACTACCAGATCTCGCAATCCTGTCCCCGTCGCCACTTGCTGATTCCCATAGGACTTAATCCAGAGTGTTAGGTGGATTCTCTATATGGAGGACACCTGTGTGTGACTGTTTAACGTGGGGAGACTGGTGCACAGACAGCCAGCACACAGTTCTAGACAGATCCGGGTCAGGATCCAGTGGCATGGAGTCCAAGCCGACCGGAGACCCTTTTCTGCTGCAGCCTTCATGCTTTCCCAGCCGTTGTGACGCTCCACTAAAGTGTGCCATCATCCTCCGCCTGTTCCACTGTTGAGGTCTTGGTTGGATTGTTCTTTGTCAGAGACCTCCCAATTGACCTTACCGCTATGGGTGGCCCAACCAGGAGCATAGCTCCAGATGGCATCGCTCTCAGGATCTCAGGACCACACAAGCTTCTCCACCACGACTAAGATGACAATCCATGGAGAAGAGCAAGACGAATACAGTGTTGCAAACATATGCATTTTTGGATCATGGAAGTTCGGCTACCTTTTGTACAGGAAGCTTGATGAGAAGGATGGACATTACAGGAGAAAAGGCGTAACATGAATGAAGAGAAAGAGTGCGTTAGGCATTACTTACAAGTATGGAAATATCTAGTCTGGATTAAGACAATTTTATACCAATATCTGAGGTTTTTACACACAAGACCATGCCTGTTTGTCATCAAAATATACCCAGACATGAGGACTTGAAACAATGGCCTTACTTGAAGGATGTCAAGATGCCTAAAATAAATTCTGGTATCGACCTACTTATCGGAATTAATGCTTTGAAGGCATTGGAACCTATACATACTGTGAGGAGCCAAGGGGATGGACTGTTTGCTGTGAAAACCGTACTCGGATTGGTTATCTATGGCTCCTTGAGAAGGAACAACAGAAGAAGGAACCAGAATAACCACCTTGCTGCTGCTGCTCTCAATCAAATATCTACTGTTAAATTCGCAGAGCTATTGATCAAGCAATACAATCATGACTTCAATTAAAGTACCAGTAAGGAATCAGAAGAAATGTCCAGGGAAGAGTTAAAGTTCTTGGATATTATGAACTACTCAGTAAAGATGATAGACGGACATTATTGTATTAAAAAGAAAGTGTTAGTTGCCGAATAATCGTTGCATTGCAGAGAAGCGCACCCAGAATCTGAAACGCAAGTTTGGCAAGAATACGAAATCTCATGAAGAATATACATCTTTCCTAATGGACATGATTGACAATGATTATGCCAAAATGGTACCAACAAACCAACTAAATCGATGTGACAGAGAACTTTGATATATTCCGCACCATGGGGTGTGTCACTCGAAGAAAAGGACCCTGAGGGTGGTCTTTGACTGTGCTGCAGTCTTCAAAGGGTCATCACTCAACTGTCAACTACTGCAGGGTCTGGACCGTATAAACTCACTCATTGGATTTCTTATTATATCCAGCCAAGAACCAATTGCTTTGATGGCTGATATTAAAGCGATGTTTCATCGTCAAAGTATCAGAAAAACACATTGACTACGCGATTCCTATGATGGCCTGATGGGGATGCACAAGATCTCTGTGGTACATCTCTGTGGAGCGGTGTCATCACCAAGTTGTGCGAAACTTTCCATTAAGGAGGACCGCAGAGGACAATAAAGCTCACTTTCCAGAAGAAGTGACCATAACTGAAGAATAATTTCAATGTGGATGATTGCTTAAAATCCATGTCGACGGAGCAGGAAGGATTCACACTTTCCAAGTGGATCAGCAACAGCCTTATTGTTGTATTGGAAAGCATTCCACTAGATGACAGAGCCAAGGAGTTGGATTTGGACAAAGACAATCTGCCAATTGAAAGAGCACTGGGATTCCACTGGTGTGTCGAATCAGATGTGTTCAAGTTCAGAATCTCGATTCAAGAGCGACCATGTACAAGAAGGGGTATCCTATCTGTGATTGGTTCTGTTTATGACCCTTTGGGATTTCTCGCACCATTTACACTGCCTGCCAAGTTGATTTTGCCGGATCTTTCTAAGGAAAAACCTAGATGGGATGAGAGTATAATGCACTCTTCCTCTCACCGATGGACTGAATGGTTACCAGATCTCAACAAGATCTTGGAATTCAAAGTGGATGTGCATGTTGGTCGAATCAGATATGCACAGCTGTATCACCTTTCTGACGCAAGGGAAAGTGTCTACGGTACTGTTTCATATCTAAGACTGGAAAATTATATAAATTAAATACATGTTGCATTCTTAACGGGAAAGACCAGAGTGGCACCATTGAAGCAAATGACAATTCCCAGAATGGAACTTACTGCCGCAGTCTTAGCTGTAAAAGTTGACATAATGCTAAGGAAAGAACTAAAGCTTCAAATGGAAGAATCTATCTTCTGGACTGTTAGTACTACAGTGCTTAAGTACTTCAACAATGAGAACAAACGTTTTCTAACATTTGTAGCAAACAGAATCTTATGTAAGGGGTGCTACTAATGTTTCAGTGGAAATATGTTAACACAAAGGAAAATCCTGCGGATGAAAATTCCAGAGGACTAACAGCAGACCACTTCTTAAGCAATAAGAGATGGATCAATCGACCAGCGTTTCGCTGTAGGCCAGACTGAGAATGGCCAAAGCTTGAGCTGGGATTTGAAATCTCTGCTAATAATCCGGAAATTAAACAAAATATCACAGTGAACGTTATTGCTAAAACTTCATCAAACACAATAAATGATTTAATTATCCATTTTTCATCATGGAAGAAGATGGTGAATGTGGTGGCTTGGTTTCTTAAAGCCAAAACAAGGTTATTGCTGTTTGCTCAAAAAAGGAAAGAGATTGCAGAAAGTTTCTGAAGAGGATCCTGAAAAACTAAAGGAAAAGGTTGAAAAGATGCAAGTTTTTAACGCATCGTACGATGTACAGGGTTTACATCTTGATGATCTCCTTAAAGTGAAAACATGATTATTTTTTTCTGTCAAAGACGGAAATACAAAGAAGAAATATCGATGTTAGAAGCTGGAGTACATGGTGTCAAAAGAGACTGTCAATTGTACAAGTTTGATCCAGTATTGGAAGAACTTCTGAGAGTTGGAGGTCGACTGAATAGACTGGCAATGCCTGAAGCGGCCAAGCATCCTATTATTCTCTCGAAGGACTTTCACATATAAACATGTTACAACATATCCATGAACTGATCGGACATGGAGGAAGAAGTTTAATGCTGTCAAAACTTTGGACTTTTGAGCTTTGGACTATATACTGGGTATCATGCCTGATGTTAATAGTTTGGTGCGTACAGTACGACTTCAGATTAAGAACAATGTTTTAATAAGACTAATAACCAAGTTATGCTTGCTTCTAGAAGGCGAAGGTGAAGATGGAAGAATCGCTAAAGAAGTCTGAATGCTGATATATAGTACGTTATTTTTTGTTTTGGGCGGGGATTCTCGCGCAGACTCCCAAGGATGTTTAGTTTAGTTCGAAGAAGATCGGGGAAAGAGACAGTTTTTGACCATGCACGAGCAGGACCATGAGTATGATCGAAATGTAGTTATACAAGAAGAAGCCTTTATGATTATATTACAGTTTGTACTACTACAATAAAGAAATTATTAATCAAGAGACTCTTTTTGGAAGATTTATCTTTCAACGGCATTGAATGTCTTGTGGAGAGCTCGTCAGTGCGTTTAGATTACCTGATCCTCGGTCATCAATCATGGTGACTATCAGGACTAAATCCTTGAGACGATGTAAAATCTGTACGATGTAAAATCTATCACTACAGATTTACTATAATTAAGATGTAGGAAGTTCTGCAGACACTGGTTTAAACTGAAGATAGACACAAAAAGCTGGAGTAACTCAGCGGGTCAGAGAACATCTATGGAGAAAAGGAATAGGTGATATTTCGGTCAAGAAGGGTCTTATTACTCTAATTAAGGTTTAGGCAGTGTTACCTGCATGAGTTGGTTCATGTCCAGAACCTCCTCCAGACAACACAGCCACTTTGCCTTTGATGTTGTCCAAGTCAGACCTGACGACTATACGATAACCCTCCACCAGCTGCATTCCTACATTCCAAGCCACAAGCCCGTTCAACGCATCATCCACACAATGCTCCACAGAATTTATAAGTTTCTTTGAATGCTGTAGGAAAAAAAGAATAAAACTTCTGTCAACAGAATGAAAATTTACCTTTGAGTCACTTCAGGCAGCATTTCTAAGTCACAAAACCTTACTTTTGACGCCACAACAATTGCAGCCTGGGGAGAATCATGTTTTGAAATTATTATCTTCCTATCAATCAGTTTGATTTGTTTTTTGTCATATACGCTAGGATACAATGAAATTCCTTGTCCATATCAAGCTCATACAGTAAACAGTGTGATAAATTAGTGATAAACACAACAATAAATACAATGACAAGTGCAAATAAACAGTAAAACAGTGAAAGTAGGGCAAACTGAAAAAATGCAAGAAAAATTAGGTACAATAGTTATGGAATAACCAAATGAGGTAGAGTCAAAAGTAACAGTATGTGGCAAAGAGGTCATTAGTTCAGGAGTCTGATATCAGTGGGAAATAGTCTGGACATCCAGGCTTCTAGACATCTGTATCTTTTTTGTGTAGAGGAAAAAAAGGGAACAGCCAGGGTGGCAGGTATCCACAACGATAGTTTCAGCCATCCTGATGCAACACATCAGTAAGATGGAATGGTTAGAAGTGACAAGCCATTGATGGACTGGGCTGTGTTCATCACTCTCTTCAGTTTCAGGTGGTCCAGGGCACAGGAGATGCCAAATTAAAGTGAGATGCATTCCACCAGAATGATTTCGATAGCGCATCTGTAGATGTTCAAGAGAATCAACGTGGACATACCGAATCTCTCACACGCCTGAGAAAGTAAATATGCTGCAACGCTTTCTTGATTACAGCATCAATGTAAAAAGACCAGGTCAGCTTGCTGGTGATATGAACTCTCCTTCATGCTCGAGGGTAGTCCCCGCGTACTCAAGGCCTCAGCTAGGTTGCGGCATATTTTTCAACATGTTGAAAAATGCCTGCGAGTAAAAAAAGGTCGCCATGGAAAATATCTATACTTTTTTCACTCGTAGGTTTAGTCGAAGTAGGTCGTAGTAGGTCGGCATGTTATTCGTAGGTAATCAAGGGTAGTCGAAGGTAATCAAAGGTAGTCGAAGGTAGTCGTAGATAGTCTTCAACATAGTCGAAGGGATATCGAAGGAGGTCGTCTTCACTCTCCACTATTCGGTGTCCAATTTTCCCAAAGCTAGTCGAAGCTAGTCTTCAACATAGTCAAAGGAGGTCTTCTACATAGTCGAAGGAGGTCTTCAACATGACATTTTTTCAAACTCTCCTAAACTTAGCGAATTAGGTCGCCGCAGTGGGACAGCCCTGATTGTTGGCCTGACACCATGACACAAGATTCTTAATCTTTTTCCTATAGTCCACGTCATCGTTGTTATTGATCTGTCCAACAATGGCAGTCTCATCACAAATATAAAGATCGAGTTGCCACTGTATATGGTCAGTCATGGGTACATGGTCAGTCACTACAGGGGAGTAGTGCAGCGTACTGAGCACATAACTTTGAGGAGCACCAGCGTTGAGGGTCAGGGTGGAGGAAACATTATGACTAATTCACTAATTATAACTGAGAGGTGCAGTCATGAAATACAAAGCCAGGTGCAAATAAAGGCCCCAGGGTCAAGGTCTAAATGTTTAAGGATAAGCTTCTTTAGTATTAGGGTGGTGAAGGCTGAGCTGTAGACAATGAATAGCATCTGACATAGGTGTTCTTATGATTAAGGTGTCCAGAGCTAAATGTAGATCAAGGGAGATGGCATCCCCCTTAGATCTATTTTTCCTGTAGGCATATTGCAAGGAATTTAGATTGCTCGAAAGACTGGTGTAGATGTGAGCTATTACCAACCTTTCATTACACTTGATTATGGTCGATGTTAGAGTTTTTGGGCAGTGGTCAGTCACTATTTTTCTTGGAGACCAGAAAAATGAAGGTTTCTTTGAAGTAGGACGCTGGAGTAGATTGTTCCAAATGAGAGGGTGAAAATTGGCCAATTGATTGGTGCATGATTTCAGATCCGCTTCAGAGACTGCATCCAGGCCAGCCATTTTCCACGAGTTTACCCTTGTGAAGGCATATTTATCTTGTGTCTTTGAGATATGTAGGTCCTAACCGGTGGGGGTGGGACGGACAGGTGAAACATAATTGAATATTATATTCATTAGACGCTTCATTAAAATCGCTACAAAACTGAAACATTATTAAATGGAAAAATGAAACTTTTAAATAGTGTGTATCGTGTTCTTGGTTCTTATAATGGTTTATTATTGTCACGTATGTGGAGTACAGTGAAAGACTTCCTTTGCATGGTGTGTAATTAGAGCATACTGTATGTAAAGCCATACACAAATACAACTGGTAGTGCAAAAAAGATACCAGAGCGTAGGTGCAGCGTTAGTTATGGAGAATAAGTTCAATTCCACAATGTGGAAGGTTGGAAGATCAGGACATCTATGGGAGGACAGTTCAGTAGTCTGATAACAGCGGGGAAGAAGCTGTTCCTGAATCTGGTGGTAAATGCTTTGTATCTTCAGGCCAAAAGAAGTGGGAAGAAGAGGGAAAATTGGTTGGCAGACAGAAAACAAAGAGTAGGGATTAACGGGTCCCTTTCAGAATGGCAGGCAGTGACTAGTGGAGTACCGCAACGCTCGGTGCTGGGACCGCAACTATTTACAAAATACTAATGATTTACATGAAGGGATTAAAAGTAACATTAGCAAATTTGCAGATGACACAAAGCTGGGTGGCAGTGTGAACTGTGAGGAGGATGCTATGAGGATGCAGGTTGACTTGGACTCAGACTGGGGCAGCAGACAGGACAACGACCCTAAGCACACAGCTAAGACAATGCATGAGTGGCTTAGTGACAAGTCTGTGAATGTCCTTGAGTGGCCCAGCCAGAGCAGACTGGAACCCGATCGAACATCTCTGGAGGAACCTGAAAATAGCTGTGCATTGACGTTCCCCATCCAATCTGACAAGAGCTTGAGAGGATCTGCAAAGAAGAATGGGAGAAATTACCCAAATACAGGTGTGCCAAGCTTGTAGCGTCATAACCAAGACTTGAGGCTGTAATCGCTGCCAAAGGTGCCTCAACAAAATACTGAGTAAAGGGTCTGAATACTTATGTAAATATATTTCAGTTATTTATTTTTATATAATTTACAGAAATTTCTAAACACCTGTTTTCACTTTTTTATTATGGGGTATTGTGTGTAGATTGATGATTTAAAAAAATGAATTCAATCCATTTTAGAATAAGGCTGTAACGTAACAAAACGTGGAAAAAGTGAAAAGGTCTGAATACTTTCTGAATGCACTGCAGGAGTCTGAAAACTGTCACCACCAAAGATCATAGAGCTCTGCTCTATAATCTTTGGTCACCACTGGGTTCAGGAACAGCTTCTTCCCAACAACCATCAGGCTCTTGAACACTGCACGACATTAACTGATTTCGGCTGCACAAAGGGTGTGGCGGTTTTAGCAACGGTATTGGGGTTATTAATTGTTTTTTGTTGTTGTTGTTGTTGATGTGTTATCTATGACTATTGTGTTTACAGACCTGTTATGCTGCAGCAAGTAAAAATCTAATTGTTACGTTGTCGGTACATATGACAACACACCTAAAATTATACAAGTGTCTGCTTAATTAAAGATTCGCAAGGCGATATTAAAAAAGTGGCCTGGGTGAATTTACGGTGCAAATTGTTCGGAGGGTTGCAGCGGGGATAGTCATGTGGAATTTCTGCAATCTCCGCACACCTCCCCCCCCCCCCTCCAAAAAAAACCTATCATCGGTTAATCGCAAAATTGCTGCAGAGTTGGAGGCAAAGATCCTATAGCAAGCTTGCTGTAGGTTCTTTGGTTGGAGGTGCGCGTTCGCCAGTTCACTGCCCCGTAAAGTCCGGCCCGAATGATGCCACGCTGCCTGCAGCCGACACCAGGAACCATTGCAAAAGTACCCATGGGGTTGGCCGTTCGTTAACCCCACCATTTTAGGCTTACGTGCATCGTTCAGACCCGGAGAGCACCACCAAAGCACCACAGCCAAACCGAGCCCAGCGACGACTCTGACCCTCGCGAGGAGCGCGAGGTTTTCGCGCTCGAACGCCGCGACGGTTGGTGCTGGAACGCTGCACCGTTTATTCTCCGCGGGGAGGGTGCGCGAAGGTGGAAGTTGCCCACCCCACTCTCGGCCAATTCAAGTCACAATGCTAAATCCGCCCATCCAGGACTCCACTTTAAAAATGCACCTGAAGCCTACTCATGTGATGTCCAAGTTAAGATACCGTACAGTTTAATGCCATTTTCAGATGACTTAACCGCCTTTGAATTGACATATTTCTTCTACACCTCGTGCAACTTTTGTAATTGAACACTGGTTTCACACTTGCCATTTTCCCTTCATATCCACCCACACCATATCCATACGTGCAACTAAACGGTATGGACTGCACTAGGACATTTGGCAATGGTGTGTTACAGCGATTCTCCATTTCATTATTTTATGGGGATGCAGAAATGTGTTGTTTTGGAGCTGAAAGCAACGAAGAATGTTTTGTCCACTAATTTTTTTTAAATTCCATTTACTGTTAAATTGATTTTCACTTCTCTTCCAGGAACATAGAGAAGTTTTCCTTTTCTTTATGGTGGGATTCCGGTCTCTCTTTTGATTACTCTCTATGGTTCATTTTCATTCAATAAGGCAATATTCAAAACGGTTCCAATCCCCACAATGTAGCAGTGTTACAACATTTTGAGATTTTAAAAATCAAGTCTGCAATTTATCCCATCAGATAAAGCATAAAAAGAAGTTTAATTTGACACATAATTCCCTTTCTTATCTTCAGTATTAAAAAGGTTATGGCCATTTTCATACTCGGAAATTAGCATCTTGTTCCCTCTTGCTTTTCCATTGACTTAACACAAAAGCTGTGATCGAGGACAGTCAAAAGCCCATAACTTTCTTAAAAATTAAGAGAACTGAATGCAATTTTCAATTATTATAGAATGAAGTATTCTGAAACAATTATGAAACCTTACTTGGATTACCTGAAATTAAAGTATATTAGTTAGTTACCTAATTGTAGCTAATTACAAAATTGACCGTTGTGACGGAAATAGTAATAAACACCCAGACTGCCTTGAAAATTCAAAAAATTTGTATTCTCAACATCAGAACTTTAATATTATTGTATTATATGCTGTAAGTTCGTAACAGAATTCCGATGAATTATTCTAGAAACATTCACTCTCAATATAATCACAATTATTATTTTTTGCACAATACATGTGGCCAAAACTGTGGATATTTAGTATAAAAATATTGATTATGGATAGACAATAACACAAAATATAGACGATTTAGATCCTCTTATGACATGATTGTCCAAAAAAAAAATGAGGATTTCAATCATCTAGCGGGTGGGTGTTTCTGGAATGCGATCGATTGGAATGTTGCCGTTGCCGTGAATTTTAACCCCATATCGGCAGGCAAAGACACTGCCGGTTCGTATGCGGCCCAAATAACATTTCCGCGTCGTAAAATTAGATTAAAGCCACCCCAAGAAGCAAGGCTATATGTGAAATAAACGACTTAACTTTTGTTTTGTCCTGATATTACGATCCGTCACATTGTAGGCATTTTACTTTAATCCAACTATTAAATAGTCCAGCGATTTTTTAATGAATAAAACCAGAACGGAAGTCCGATCGATTTTTCTTCATCGACTAGCAGCCCGAGGAAATCCTTCTCCGACAAGCGATACAAACCTGCATTTTAATCCCGCCTCCCCCCAGGCGCCAAAGTCGCGCACACGGCCAGTGGCAGATCCGCAGCACCGCTGAAGGTAGGTTTTGTAACATCGTTACACAATGATCTTGATACCCCAAGTGTAAAGAACGTTCCTGCATCTTTCCACAAAAGTATATTTTATGTCAAACGTCAGTCTTGCTCGCTACCGGCCTGTGTAACTACAAAGCTTCATAGGGACATTACTGCTTAACTTCTCTCGAAGAGTTGGAGCCTTGACAGCAATTAGCCCAGGATTAGTTACACAGATATGCAACCGTAAATCTGTCCTTAAAGTGCAGTAATGATACTCCTTTGAGGTTCACAAGCACTGTCAATCAATGCACTATAAAACCAGCCTCCAGTGACACAAGGAGACACAGCCAATAGTACCCCAGCATGGGTGGAAATCCCAGGGGGGCTATGTCCCCTCCATGTTTTGAGAGGTGGGGGACAGTGACAGTGAAAAGGAACGTGACATTTATTTTGTCGGTGGTGACGGCTGTATTGCATGGTAAAGATACTAGGTGCGTGGTGATGAAGGGTTGGAACGAATGACGGGCCCCGAACAGCAGCAACAGCGACAGCAGCTCCATCCCCTCCTCCTCCCGCACTCCGCCCACCCTGATAGTGGCCGCCAAAGATCCTAGAGGAGCAAGATAGACCACTCCTCCGAAATCCAATGGACTGACGTGTAGTACGTGACGGAACGTCACGGCAGCCATTTTTTAATGCGACACGCGACTTCCGGTATGCCACCCGCTGTGATCCAAAGCAAAGATTATAGAGCTCCGCTATAATCTTTGATCCAAAGAAAAGATCCTCGAGTATCTTGTAGCGGGAACAGCCCCCTCCTTTGCGTAGTTTCCCTTGCATTGTATTGTGCAGTTTCCCTTGTATTGCTTTAACACACACTGCACAAAATTAAATTTAACGTATACATATTTTATATATATTTATATGAATGTGTGTCTGTGTGTGAGATGCAAGTTAGAGATAATTAAGTTTATTCTCATGGATCAGAAGCAACTTTGATTTAAATAATCACTATTAATTTATTTGTCTTGTAAGATGATATACATAAACCATAAAGGCAATTATTATATATATATAATTATATAGTAATAATATATATATGCATATATATATATTTATACACACATATATATATATACACATACATATATACACACATACATATATACACATACATACATACGTATACACATACATATGCACACATACAAATACACGCATAGATATGGATACATTTATATGCATACATACACACATATAAACATATATATACATACATATATACACACATATACATGCATATATACACATACATGCATATATACATACATATATATTTATACATATGATAATTTTCCAACGATCAATAGATTTACGATCAGTTCCTGTGGATTGGAGGATAGCTAATGCTATCCCACTTTTCAAGAAAGGAGCGAGAGAGAAAACGGGGAATTACAGACCAGTTAGCCTGACTTTGGTGGTGTGAAAGATGCTGGAGTCAATTATTAAAGATGTAACAATGGGGCATTTGGATAGCAGTAAAAAGATTAGTCCAAGTCAACATGGATTTATAATTTTACAATGCATTTAAGCCTCTCCCATTTTTATGAGATGCATTCCTGGAATATGTAGGAAGTTTATTGTAACCTAGTGCTACATGCCTGAACAATGGATGATATATCACTTAAATGCAATTGTTTTCAGTTGTGTGGCGAGACCTGTATATTGATGATGCTTTTTGCCTCTAATATGTCAATTTACCTTAAATGTAGAAGAGCTTATTAAAATCTTCTTACAAAGACCATTAAGTATTTTCTTTCTATCCTCTTTTGGACCCAAGGCATAGCAGAGCTGCCAACTCTCACGAAGAGGTGAGGGATGGAGAGACGGAAGGGAGGGAGAGAGGGAAGGGAGGGAGAGAGGGAAGGGAGGGAGATCGAGAGAAGAGGGGGAGAGAGAGGGGGCGAGAGAGAGATCGGAAGAAGAGAGGGGAGCGAGAGATCGAGAGGAGGGGAGAGAGATCGAGAGAAGAGAGGGAGAAGGGGGAGAGAGGGAGAAGGGGGGGGAGGAGAAGGGGAAAAGGGGGGGAGGGAGAAGGGGGGAAAGAGGGGGGGGGGAGGGGAGAAGGGGGGGAGGGAGAAGGGGACAGGGAGAAGGGGACAGGGAGAAGGGGGGAGAGGGAGAATGGGGAGAGGGAGAAGGGGGAGAGGGAGAGTGGAACGATAGCACATTATAACGCGCAGCCGTCCCATTCCGACCAAAGATTATAGAGCAGAGCTCCACTAGTATCTTTGATTGCGGCTGCCGCCACTGAACCCCCCGACCCACCATTGCACCCAAAGATGATAGAGCAGAGTTGTATAATATTTGATTGCACCCTTCTTCATGGCGGGCTTGTGATCTTTGCTTGTGATGTCTTGACAATTCGAGGGATATAATGGGTAACAGCCGCTGCATTCTCGGACTTGAATCTGAGCTCGAAAAATCTGGTCACTGGACCTAATGTGTCCCGCGGGCCATATTGTGGAGACCAATCCCTTACAAGAACAAAACCAAAAACGTACAGAAGTGTTAAAATTGTCTTTATTATTATGGTAAGTAAAGATCTATTAAAAATAAGTCTAATAACTTTCTAATGTACCGACAAACCCAGTTTCCCAATGGCCGTTGGAGAACAGAAAATAACATTTTCACGACAGAATAGCGACTGAAAATAATAAAAATATTTTCTCACCTTTCTTTTTTATTGGGGAACCTAAAGAATGACAGGTTGGGTCGTTTAGATTTATGATTAGAACAATTGATAGCAGAGCAGTGAGATGAAATTTAGATAAGGACGCCATGACAGTGTGGGGGAAGCCCAATAAAATGCCTCAAAAAATGGCGTCGACGATCATACACGTAATACTACGCGTTTTTCGAGGAGTGGTCTATCTTGCTCCTCTATAATCTTTGGCGGCCGCTGCTTGCAAACCCGTTAACGGCGCTTTAAAAAAAAACCCTCCCAGCATGCCGAGGGTTTTTTTTTAAAGCGCCGTTAGTGGGTTTGCAAGCAGTGACCGCTATCAGGGAGGAGGAGATGGAGACGCTGTCACGGCCGCTGTTCGGGACCCGTCATTCGCTCCAACCCTTCTGAAGCAGCTGCACCAAAGGTACTATAGCTACAGGATCTTTGAGCTGCACCGCTCGGCCCCGCACCTTGCTGTTGGCTGGTGGAGGAGGGAGGCGGTGGCGGGGAAATCCCAACGGCCAGGGCAGCGGGGCGATGTTGTCCGAGGAGCGCTGACTTTCCTTACTCCCCACCTCGCCCCCCTTCTCTCTCTTGTATGCCGCCTCCACTCCCCCCCCCCCCTTATCCTGGGACCCCCCCCATTCATCCTGCGCTGATCTCTCCCCCCCCCCCCCCCATCCATCCTGTACTGATCCCCCCCATTCAAGAAGAATGGGGGGGGGGGGGGACAGTCTGAAGGGTCTCGACCCGAAACGTTGCCTATTTCCTTCGCTCCATAGATGCTGCCTCACCCGCTGAGTTTCTCCAGCACTTTTGTCTACCCCCATCCATCCCGTACTGAATCCCCCCATTCAACACCACTGACATCGCCTGTGCTCTCCCCTCACAATTTTACCTCCTCCAATCAACACGTACTAATTCACCTGCCTCAATCCATCCATTCTGCACCGACTGCCTTCTAACCACCCGTCGTCTATCCACCCCGCACTGATTCACACACACCCCTCCCTGACCCTATTGTCCTGGAAATGTCTTCAGAGCGAACATTGACTATGTTTGATAACGGAATACAATCAAATGTGTTTTAATTCCCAATGTTATTATTTGTTTTAATCCATAAAGATGGATTAATTAAATCGTGAACACGTGAAACATTAAAACCGCAGTGTGTGATTGTCACTGCTACCGTTGACACGTTATTACAGAATTCATTTTAACGGCAAATCAATGCTCTTAATATGGAATATCAGTACTGTAGTTATTTAATGAACATTCACAATTATACGTACGCATATATGTTACCATGGTCCAGGATTTATTGACACAGGTTGATTATACGCTGAATAATCCAACCACATTTTTGTTTGGAAGTGGAAAGAACTAATAGAAATTGCATTAATTGCAATGTGTAGAAAGAGTTGAGATACTGTCTTATAATTTTGCTGCATGTCATTGTGGGATATATCATGCCTTGATTGCTGAATGTTTAATTTGTGATTTATTTGAAGCAGAAATAATATGTGAATGCTTCATTGAGTATATATCCGACTGGTAACTACGCGCTTCGTCCGAGCACATTATCGCACGCGTCATGCCATCTTAAATGACCACCTAAACTGTCATTTGGCAACCTAAAAAGCTGCTTAACTTGTTTTCCCTAAAAAACAGGGAAAACAAGTTAAGCGAGAGCCCTGATATATAAAGAAACATTTGATGGGAGGTGATAAAATTATTAGTGGTCATGCACACCTGTCACCAGGCCGCCAGGCAATTGTGTCCACCCATGTTTTAAAAGCGATTTCCGCCCATGGCTATAGTAATCAGGGGCAAGATAATTTCTAGTCAAGGTTGTGAATTAAGTACAAATAACGAATCAATAAAGAAATACACCAATTTAATTAATTGTACAAAGTGGGCTATTTCAAGCTTCTTCCATGTATTATAATACATTTAATCATAATGAGGCAAATTAGAAATCTCAAGCAAAAAGCTTGTATTTACAAATACGGACTTCACAACTCTAAAAAAACTCTTCATTCTTGAATGTTTTGAGTGGGCTGTTTAAGAGCAGTTAAGATGGCTTTCAAAATGGCTGCAGAGGCCACAGCACCAGGATCAGGTCGGGTAAGTTGGGCTGAAGAGATGTAGCTTGCCCGACCAACATTTGCCTTCATACTTTTGGTGGATTCTGCAGCTGCTTCAGCTTTCTGGAGACAGAAAGAAGAAATAAAAAGTAAACAGTACTCATTTTGCAAATCCGTAACTATACTGTTTAACCCACTGTTGGGATTAGTGTAACTGGCCTGTATCAAACTGCATACAGACAATCCGGTATTCCATACATCATGTACTGTGTTGATATTTGGTTTAGCTACTTACATTTGTAATTACTTACTTTGTGTCAGATAGGCAAAGATATCTATCTATATTATACTATAACTCTTCCCTTTGTTCTTGTGTGTGTGTGGGCCAGGGTTGTGTCAGCTTTCTGTCAATCTCCTTAATTCCTATCTTCTTCCAAACGCTAGGCCACAGCCTTCCCATTTTCACACATGCTACTCACATTTTTTCCGTGGATGGGATAAATATCTTCCTGTCGCATTTCAACCTATATTTCACAAGTTACTAACCTTTTAAAACGGCTTCAAAATATTAAAGTTTTCCAAGCTCTCATTTTGAAGGAAAAAATTCCGACTGACTCGCAAGACAGGATGGGACACTCCGTGCGGGAGGGGGACTCAAGCACTTCAACCCGCTCGGCCCAGCTGGGATCCCTCGCCCTCCCCCCCCCACTCTAACCTCCCTCTCTCTACCCCCTCACCCTCTCTACCCCCCCCTACGAGGGGCACAACAGCACTCCAACTCGCTCGGCCCTGCTGGGACCCATTCGGCCCCGCTCGGCTACACTGGGACCCGTTCGGCCCCGCTTGGCTCGGACCCGCTAAGACCAGCTCCATCAGCTCTGCTCGAAGACGCGAGGGAGAGATTAAGGGAGTGGAGGAGAGGAAAAAATCCTGGGTAGTTGAGGAAGAGGAGGGGACAGGGAGAGTTGTTCAAATGTCTATACTTCCTCTCACGCCCCCTCCCTCTCTACCCTCACTCCCCCTCTCTACCAACTCTCTCACTACCCTCCCTCCCACTCTACCACCCTCCTCTGACTCTACCTCCCTCTCTCTAACCCCCTCCTCCTCTGTCCTCTCCCTCTACCCTCCCTCTCTACCCCCCTCACCCTCTCTATCCCCTTCATCTCCCGCCGCACCTGCACAGTTGGGGGCTCTGCGTGAGTGGATAGGGCGGGGGATGGGGAAAAGGAGCGAATGAAAGAATTACTTGAAATTAAGAAAATCAATGTTCAAATCCTGGGTTGTAATTTGCGTTTGGCATCGTACTGACAGTGGAGCAAGCCATGGACAAAAAGATCAGTTTTGGATGGGAAGGGGAGTTAATTCATTGACCTGCTCCATTATAATACATTTGACATCATTTGACTACATTTTTAAAGGTCCCAGAACCTGGCTGCTGTTCGACAAAGCTCCCAGGTTTAATATATTTAGATGAACAAGTGTGCAGATTTCAATTTGGATTTATATCATGATTGTAAAACAAACAATGGAAAACAATGGAAGAGAACCATAGACCTGGTTCCAGAATGTGAATGGAAGCAAGCAGGTGGGGAACTGATCTCTTATATTACAAACGATTTTGACGCTGAGGATTCCAAGTGCTCCATGGTCACTTTGTGCCAAAGCCACTAATTTACTACAACATTTCAACATTGGATATTTTCTAAATTGGAATTGTCAGATTTACTCCACAGGTCAATGTTTCTGATCAGTAAACTATGTGCTTGATAGTGAAGGGAACCAGAGAGAGGTGTTCAAATCTCTCTAAGGCATCTGTGGGATTTAAATCTAGCTAACTAAATAAATCTGAAGGGTCTTGATCCACGTCTTCCAAAAATGCTGTCTGACCCACTGAGTTGCAACATCTTGTGTCTTTTTTGGTAAACCAACATCTGCAGTTCCTTCTGTCTCTCTCTTAATTAAATATTAATGAATATTAATATAATAACAAGGGGGGGGGGGTGGGGTGGTTAGTGTGTGTGTGATGCCGCAGCCCCCCCCCCCCCCGCAACTGCGCATTGAGGGGACGGGGCACAACGGGTCCCACTTGGTCTTGTTCTAAATAAATTTCAGCTTAATAGTAGAATCTATTATTACATCCTTTCAGGACATGCATTAGATGCAGAGATTATTGCAATAAAAGGTGAGCAAGAGAAGGAGAAAAAATAACATTCTTTAACTTCTGATAGTGGGAATTTAGTCTAAAGAATAATCTCTCTCCTTTTACCCAAGACTGTGTCAGCAGGCCAAAAATGTCAATAGATCCAAATAAACCTTTATCTGACTTCATTGTTCTCCAACAGGAGAACTGAAATTGGCCTGAACAGGACCTGATACTTGTTTCCCTAACATGCATTAGAGAACAGGTTGTCTCTTACCTGCACTGCCTCAGCCAAGACTTGCATTTCATTGCCACTTTCATCTGTCATATTGCGAAGTTCTTCTGCAGCAGCACAGAGCGGGTCAAGCTAGCATGGAGGCCAAAATGTAACATTATTTAGAATTCATGCCTGTACTATGATGGTTCAGCTAACACTTAAACTACTGGTACAACATCCCTTCAAATTAATGCAAGATGAACAATTGAGATTAAATATTCTTCTAGTTTCCTGTAATATCTGTTTTTCCTCTGCATTTCCATTTATTTGAATGTGTTCAAGTATAAATGGCACAACTCACCATGCTTCTGTCTCCTGGTTCTGCACCTCCATACCTGTGCAGAAATAACAATATTAGACTATTTTTGACAAGTATCATTGTTTCTACCCTTAAACAATATTTTCAATGTATTTTGAAGATTTATTCTGAATCTCCAAGTTTTCAGCTTAATTTCCATTCTGAAAAACATTACAAAGTTTAACTATACTATTTAATAAATGATCTCATTCAATTATGATGTAACTGTGTCCAAAAAACATGAAGGTAGCTCACACACAACCAATTATTTTCTTCCATTCATAATTTTTGAGATTATTATTTAATGCCATTGATTACAGGCAATTGAGCTATAACAAATTGTCTGCAATTATCTGCAGGTTCTGAATTTCCAGATTATTCTCTGCTACTATATTGTTCTCTGATGTACATTTATTCCCTCATTTCTATTCTATACTTATAAAACTCTGATCTTGGGTGTGTGTGTTTGCGTGTGTGTGTGTGTGTGTTGACATCTTTGTGAAAAACGATGCAGTAACGGTAAAATTTTTACATATTCCGGTAGATATTTTCCCCCTGGAGTCCAAAATCGCCTTATCTGAAAATGTCATCCTTTATTTCTCGAGTTATTAATGAAAATGTTTAAAAATCTGACAAAACTTTGAATTTAAAAACGACTGTCTTTCGCTGATGACGTCACAATGGGTCTGCGTCTTCTTCCTCGCGCTGCGAGTGACGTCACCCCTCTCCCCCGTTATATTCAAAAGACGCAGCCGGAGATGAAATCAGGCCGTCGACTGAAGACCAAAGATCATAGCTGAAGACTGCGGCGGCCCAACTCGCAGTCCTTCGGTTGATGCTCGCTCTCTTGCCCGCCCCCACACTCGGGGTCCTTGTGTCGGCGCATGGCCGCTCTCTGCCTCTGCCCTCTACCCGCTGCCTTTGTCCTCGGGCTCTACCCGCTACCTCTGTCCCCTGTCCTCTGCCCGCTGCCTCAGCCAATGAATAATAATATAATATACAGGGGGGTGGTTAGTGTGTGTGTGTGTTGGGGGTGGTTAGTGTGTGTGTGTGTTGGAGGTGGTTAGTGTGTGTGTGTTGGAGGTGGTTAGTGTGTGTGTGTTGGGGTGGTTAGTGTGTGTGTGTGTGTGTGTGTGTGTGTGTGTGTGTGTGTGTGTGTGTGTGTGTGTGTGTGTGTGTGTGTGTGTGTGTGTGTGTGTGTGTGTGTGACATCGCAGGCCCCCCCCGCCCCCCCCTTCGAAACCGCGCATTGAGGAGACAGGACCCAACGGGTCCCGCTTGGTCTAGTAAAACATAAATATCTCATACACGTTCTCTTTACTCACTTTTCATGTCCACCTTTCACAAAATTTATATTTTTTGTCCCAGTAAGATTGTACAAACTAACCTCTTTATTGCTCCAATCCCAGAATTCAAAGCTGCTGACCAGGCGGAGGGATTGTTGTTGGTTTTTAGATTTGGTGCTGCTGCAATCAAGGAAATACTGTACAGCTACAACAGAAAGGGCATTTCATTATATAGTTCCAAATCAATTTTAAAATATTAAAAATTAGTAACGTGTGAACTCAGTCTTATTGAGTGGAATGAAATTATCTCTTTAATTGGATTAAATTAATAAGGCACTGATTAACTAACATCAATTTTCCAAAACACTGGAAAAAGATGTGCAGGTTCTCAATATCCCAAACACAACTACTGGAACAAGTTTTAATATTATTTCCTTATTAACTACAGTTCTCAAATAATTAAAAAATCTGCCCATTATTGATCATTTATCATTTCATCCAGTAAAGACCTATGAACATCAAGGGCTTTTCAATACAACGTATTTATCCATTCTCAGGGGTCCACTGATATATACCATCAATATACCATCAATCTGAACAAAACTTGATACACCACACGACAATGGTGAGTAAGGTGGTCCACAAATTGTAGTGCTATCATGGTTCTCGTCCATCTACCTTTTCGGCATCATACAGACACAGACACACACACACGATGAGAATTTTAATAATGTATGGATAGATGCTGACAATGTTTGTTTAGGGTCAGAGATGAAATATGACTGGTTACGTGTATGACTACAGACGGAAGCATTTTACAGACTGAACTTGAAAAAGCAAGAATTTTCATATCTTTAGCAAACATGCATTATTGTTCTGTAGGTAGGAAAATAGCAATGAATAAGATTAATCTCTTACAATAATGTTTTTAATGTATCACTTTGTGATGATATCTGGTCACGTGTGTGGCATTTTGGTTCACTTTCCAAAGAATGGACCAGAGGAATAGGCTGACGAGAAACAAAAATGACTGAAAGAGTATATAAATACATATAAAGCAAAGAATTAGCAGTGGCAAGTGTGAGTCTATGCACAAAGGGACAAAATAATTTAATATGGAGAATTAGAAAATAATTACTTTGCATCTTCATTCATGGAATAAAACACAAACGATCAAATACAATAGGGAATAAACAGTCGTACAAGAAGAATGGATGGAACTATGTATTAGGCACAACATTATACTAGAGAAATTGGCGAGCTTGAAAGCTGATAAATTCCAATAACATGTTGATTTATATGTACAGAGTTCGAAAGAAGTGGCTTTAGTCACTGAATAATCCAGTTATTATATTCCAAACCTATAGATTCTGGAATTGTTCCTGTAGAATGGAGGGTAGCCAATTTGACCTTGTTAATTAAGAAACATGGAAGAGAGAAGACAGGGAACTACCCACCTGCTGTCAAAATGTCAGTAGGAAACAAAATACTTAAATCTATAATGACAAATGTACTAATAAAACATTTAAAAATAATAAAATGACAGAAGAGCCAACATGTATTTAAGAATATGTTTGGCTAGTCTGTTGTTAGGAAAATAAGGGGAAAAATAAAATCAATAACTGGAGTGTACTTAGATTTTCAGAAAGTCCCATACAGGAAGTTGGTCAACAAGATTAGAGAGCACAGAATTAGGAATTATAGTGAGAGAGATTGAGAATTGGTTATGGGACAGAAAACAAATATTGGGAATAAACAAATCAATATAAATTTGCCATCTTGTAATTCAGATGGACAACAAACTAATGTTAACAGTAACATCATCAGTTGCCATACAATAAAAAGTCTTGATAACTCAGATATATTTAATCGTTCTCTATGCTATCAGCTAAAGTGAAACCCTGAAAAATTCTGCTTGATATTTAATGGAATGCAATCAACATGTTAACTTCTGCAAGATTAATTGCTGTAGAAAGGAAACCACAATAATCAAGATTTTTATCTCTGTGAAAGGTATACATTGCAGCAGTGATGATGCTGCTGTAAGGTTTAGATTGAAAAATAGCATTGCAAGAGAAAGACTGGCATCGTGTGCGCATAATTTAGAATGAATAGTTGAATTATAAAGATTTTTCATCTTCACATATTTTAATCTGACATAGGTGTGGCTGGAAACAAATCTATTAAATCACTGGGCTTTTATCTTAACCTCAGGGCATATTTTGTTACTTCATCTTTTTCCTTCATTTATTGATTAGAAATCGAATTAAGATTTGGACATACCGCTCCTGAAGTCCCACCCATTTGGTCTCGAATCACTTTACCTAGACGCAAAAGGAGCTTATAACCGTTGCCAGGAACTGCATCTGATGTCAGGAACTCCTTAATGGCTGTAAGTAATAAACATTCTCAGATACTACCTTGAAATAGCCTCGTAGCACAATATCTTTTGTACATTAAAAAAAATATTAATTCAGTAAATGGCCTGTCCCACTGTACGAGGTAATTCAAGAGTTCTCCCGAGTTTTCCCCCAAACTCGGAGAATGTCCGTAGCGGGTCCGTAGGAGTTATTGGATGTCTCGTAGCGGCTCGTACGAGTAAAAAGTAACAATTTTTTTCATCACGAGTATTTTTTTACTTGTGGATATTTTTAAGTGTTGAAAAAACGTCACGAATTTACCGGATTTCCCCGAGTACCTAGCGTTACTCGTACGAGCTGCTAGGAGACATCCACAAACTCCGATGGACCTGCTACTGACATTCTCAGAGTTTGAATCAGGGGAAAACTCAGGAGAACTCTTGAATTACCTCGTACAGTGGGACAGGCCCTTAAACACACACGGTTGATGAACTGAGGTACAGAGGCACCCAGAAATATGCAGTGATGTCTAACAGCATCCAATAAATATTATGGCATGAGTTGTGCAAAATTCCATTTCCCGTTGGCACAACTCACTCACATCGTATTAGGAATTCACAAGATATTTGAATAAACATACAAATGAAAAGCTTTCAACACGATTTAGTTCACGACATAGAATCAAGTACATGGATTATTCTCTTGCATATCCATGAGATTTTTACAAAGTCTGAAGGAGAGTTGACAGAGTTGACAGAGAAAAGCTTTTCCCACTGAGAGTACGGAAGATTCAAACAAGGGGACATGACATGAGAATTAAGGGACTGAAGTTTAGGGGTAACATGAGGGGGAACTTCTTTACTCAGAGAGTGGTAGCTGTGTGGAATGAGCTTCCAGTGAAGGTGGTGGAGGCAGGTTCGTTTTTATCATTTAAAAATAAATTGGATAGTTATATGGATGGGAAGGGAATGGAGGGTTATGGTCTGAGCGCAGGTATATGGGACTAGGGGAGGTTACGTGTTCGGCACGGACTAGAAGGGTCGAGATGGCCTGTTTCCGTGCTGTAATTGTTATATGGTTATATGGAGAGTCCTGAGCCGAAACAACACCTATCCGTGTTCTCCAAAGATGCTGTCTGGCCCGCTGAATTACTCCAGCACTGTGTCTTTTTTTTGGTAAACTAACAGTTTCTAGATACTTATTCTGTGGTTTATTTCCACCCTCAATTTTATTGAGACAGCTCTTTGTGCCCATCCATGGGCAAACCTTTGCCTTGCTCATTACTCATGACATCTTCACATTCTCTCAAAAGTGGGCCATGTTTTATATCGTTTTGCCCACCACCTCACTAATGAACTAGTTTAGTTGCATAATCATCCCTAGCCCATTGATGTTTATAAACATGATTTCCCCCTATTAATGCAAATAGATTTAAATTGCCTCTCTTGTATCCTCATCTCAATGTACTCTGACCTGGCTTATCTTCATTGATATTGACCACTCAATCAATTTAATTCCCCCTTATCACAGAAACTATGCTAGGACCCTTATTGTAGATGTGAATGGACTGAATGACATTGTATACAATTATTTTTCTGAATGAGTAATTGAGAGCCATCATTCTGTCAACAGATAAATTACTGATTCATCTCTTTAGCATGGTTTAAAATTAGATGATGGTACAAATTATTGACTTTTGGTCAACATTCAACTACTAACAATTTTGAACTATGTTTCCCCTAAATTTCCAGAGATGTTATTTTAGTAACTGACCATGAGCTGCTCTTGTGTGTGTACTGCCACAGTCACCATCTCCTGCTTCTCGATCCAGTTCATTCAGTTCCTCTTCCATTTGAAGCAAAGTGGTGGAAACCATATCCAGGACTGAACGCACCTTATCCACAAAAGGACCTGAAAAGCAGTTTAAATTAAGTGCTTCACTAATATTCTGGAAATTAAAATAAACATCTCTACCTTAATGGAAGGCATTGAAAAAATTAATTACCAATTATATGTCATCTACCTTTGAACAGAAAATGATGTCTATACAAAAAATTCTTGCTTCTCACCACAACTTGACTGACTGACTACTCAGTATTTCTCACATTTTTTATAGGTGTCCTTTAAAACCAGGTGGGGACGTCAGACTGTTGTAATGAGAGGTTGAACATGCCTGCTAAAACTCCAGGCAGTTGGTTCATGTAAGTTTTAAGAATGCAGCTAGGTACCCCATCATATATTTTCTGAGGGTTTTTCACCATCGTGAAGGAACTTCTGACGTTGGTCCCAAAGACTGAGATCACAGCACCGACAGTGGAGGGGCAAGAAGGTACATCAATGAAGCGATCATAAAACCAATGAGCTCGTTGCTACATCATTGTCACTTGAGCCACGTGATTTCACCTTATAATGACATGCAAGCCACAGATGCTAAATGTATGCCTGATCCTCCAGTTTAGACCAAAAGATTCTTTGATTTCTCATTGGCCTTCTCAAAGTCGTAGATGGACTTCTTTTATGATTTTGTATTTCAAGACTTGAATGCCGGAAATCTGGTCCTCAGTAGATTCTGGACGTCATAGTTAATAACAGGCTTCTGGTTAGGGAACACAGATAGTCTTGGTGGCAATATACTCCTCTACACATTTCCTTATGAAGTCAGTAACAACCCCAGTATATTTCTTCAGATCTGGTGCCGAGTCCTCGAGTCCTTAAACATTGCCCAGTCTACCAATGCCATGTATCTGACTCAAAGGAAAGAGTAATAATCTAATCCAATGGTTCCAAAATAAAAATGCATCCATTGTTGAAATAGGCCACTAATTCCCAAAATAATGTGGTTACATAGTTGTTTGATGGCAAATTATTTATCTTCTCACAGTAGAAACATAATTCACATGTATCAAAGCTTAAGTACACATCAATTGTATCTTGAAAAGTTCATTAATTTGTTATACCCATGTAACTTAATTTGAATGATGTAAATAAATTACACTATTTGTTTTGTTTTACTCCTTTTCGTGTATTGTGTAATCACTCTTGCCAATTACTCCAGCTCTCACTAGTTTTACTTATTCTTTCTCCGTTACCAACTTTGTTATTGGCATTGGTTATTTACATTCTTTAGTCATTTCAGACTTATTTTGTATTGTATTGTACAGGTACACTTTCACACTCCATACAAATAACACCTACCTGACCCAGGAGTTTTATCTGTATCCTCATATTCCAAATTAGGGATATTTACAGTCCTGGATCTTTTTGCCAAACTTCTTTTTGATACATTAGGCCATCCAGGAGCTGAAGTGTATGCATCTGTAGGAGCAGAATAGTGTATGTCACACATGTCTCCCCTGTGTCCTGTATTTCTGTTCAAACTCTCACTCAATCCTCCTCCTCCCCCAACAGACATTGATAGAGGTCCATTGGTTCACCTTTCACCCCACCAACCTCTGCATCCATCATAGGCTCTGCGACTGTTTCGCCGAATACTTGCACTTGGTCTACCAAGGCGTAACTGCTGCTAATCATTTTAACTCCCTTCCCATTCCTATATGGGCCTTTCTGGTCTGGGCATCTTCCATTGACAGAGTGAGGCCATGTGCAAACTGGAGAAACAGCACCTCATATTCCACTGGATAGCTTACAACCCTGCAGTATGAAGATTGAATTATCCAATTTTAGGTAACCTATAACAACCCTCCCACCTCCATTTTCTTCTCCACCCTCTCCTGTGCTCCACCTAGACTTGCATCTATTTTCCCCCTCTCCATACAATTCACAGCTCTTTTGTCTCAGTCGGTTTTTAAATCTCTGGCCTTTGTTAATCATTGGCCTATCAAAATCACACCACCCCTGCTCGCCTGTGTTTATTTATTAACTGCCATACATTGTCTTGCCCCCCCCCCCTACTTTTGCCTAGCTTTCTTACCCCCAAGACCCAACCACAATCAGTTTGAAGAAGGGTCTCAACACGAAATATCACCAATCCATGTTCTCCAGAGATGCTGCCTGACCCGCTGAGTTACTCCAGCACTCAGTCTATTTTTTTGATATTAACCAAACTGTGGTCACTGCATTCTACAGCAGGGCCTGAATCAAGGTGTAAAGATTATTAAATGGTGAGAAATGTGGTAAGCTTTTAAAAAAAAGTACAAAGTTTATGATCAGAGAGAGGCTTTTAAAAATTGAGGCATGTGAGAAAAAACAACTATTAATGTTTCCTTCTAAAATACAGCAATTACATTTCTAATCAAAAGAGAGACACTAGTTTATTTCCACCATATTCAGTGCAGGTAACAGTCTGATCAACCGTTCACTGACAATTGGCAATTATGGACATTTTCATTTCTTAATTGCAAAATAGACAGTATGAATAACTGAAGAAAGGAAATGTTCAACATGACAGACATAGAACAATAAAATGGTTCTCAAGCAAGAAGACGGTGCACCAAAATTAGGAACATATCCCCAAATTCTATACTGTGTTGGAAAAAATGTGGGATGTAGTTGAACTAGTTGGCCATCAGGACATTGATATTCCTAGATGGAATCTTTGCCATGCCTCTCAGGTGCAGGACTACCTATACTAAGTAGAGTAACCCATTCACAGGATTTCAACAGGTTAATGTCCTGTTCAACATTGAAGGCCTGCTCCCAAAACTCTGACTGTAGAACAGCATGCCCAATCTGTAGAACATATACCCTGTGAACAGTATCCCTGCCTTGACCTAATATCTACCCCACCTAAAATAATTTAAAAAGAGGGTTTGGAACTAAGTATACTATGGAGAAAATTATCATTTATTTGTGACTGTTCTCACTCAGAAACACTCACCCAGGAATTGCAGTTGTTCCGGATCAGCATGCATCAGAGTCAGAGAAGTTCCTCCCATTTGTAAGGCTGTCATAAAGGATCCAACATAAGCCCTTTCAATAATGAACTCCTTACTCTCTGAGAAACAAAAATCAAGAAAAATCATGTGTGTCATTATCATTCCACATTATCATAAATGTTTAAAGAATCCTCTTGATAGAAGACCTCCATTACAAAACATACATTCATTTCGTGAAAGATAAAGATAGCAGAGAACAAAAGTGAATCAGTGGCAGGACTATCTTAATGAACTTGGTAGTTACCCCTTTAATTCTGTGGACTGAGATGATCATAGGTGAGAACGTGCATTTTTACTACTTAGGACTACGAAAAAAGAATAATAAGTGAAAGGTATGACTAAATGTCTGAGAACTCAAGGATTATTGAACAAATTTAGATAAAAGTATCATTAAGAAGAATCGTGATGCATTGGTGGGAGTAACAGATCAAGAGTGAAAGTGAAAGCGCAGAAGCAAAGGACCTGTCAATGCGGAGCACGTATGTGTGTGAGAGAATGTGCAAATTCAAGTATCAAAAGGCAGAAAAAGGGACTGGGGAAAGGGAATCTACAACATACAGTTTTAGCAGACTAATTATCCTCTTTATTTTTACGAAAGAACTGCAGATGCTGGAAGTAGACAAAAATGCTGGAGAAACTCATCGGGTGAGGCAGCATCTATGGAGAAAAGGAGTAGGCGACGTTTCGGGTCGAGACCCTTCTTCAGACTGATGTTGGGGTGGGGGGCGAGGGTGGGGGAGAAGGGGAAAAGAAAGGAAAAGGCAGAGACAGTAGGCTGTGTGGGAGAGCTGGGAAGGGGAGGGGAAGAAGGGAGAAAGCAAGGACTACCTGAAATTGATGAAGTCAATGTTCACACCGCTGGGGTGTAAACTATCCAAGCAAAATATGAGGTGTTGTTCCTCCAATTTACGCTGGGCCTCACTCTGGCCATGGAGGAGGCCCATGACAGAAAGGTCAGATTCAGAATGGGAGGGACAGTTGAAGTCCTGGGCAACCGGGAGATCAGATTGGTTAGTACGGATTGAGCGGAGGTGTTGGGCGAAGCGGTCGCCGAGCCTACGCTGGGTCTCGCCGATGTAGAGAAGGTGACACCTACGACAGCGGATGCAGTAGATGAGGTTGGAGGAGGTGCAGGTGAACCTCTGCCTCACCTGGAAAATCAAAGGGAGACAAAAATGCTGGAGAAACTCAGCAGGTGAGGCAGCATCTACGGAGAGAAGGAATAGGCGACGTTTCGGGTCGAGACCCTTCTTCAGTCTCAAGGGAGTCGACCCGAAATGTCGCCTATACCTTCTCTCTGGAGTCCGGGCCGCCGGGCTCCAATCTCCACTCACTCCTCATCCACTGGCACGGCTGCCCGCCTTACACTTGCGCACTGCCGCGACCTGCACATTCTCCCCCTTCACATGCGCACAACCACGGCCAGCACATGATCGGTCGCCCTGCACATGCGCACTGCCACGGCAGCCGGTTGGCGTCGGCCACTTTCTTCCCCCCCTTGCATTGTGGGAGATCTCGCCGCCATTGCTGTCCGGACGCCGCCTCGCCGCGACCGCTGAAAACCAACACAGAATCACTCGCTGGAGCTGGAGTAACTCCCTGAAGTAACTCTTGCTTCTTGGTTTCCTGGTCATCCAAAAATATTCGAAATGGAATTTAAACAGGAGTGGACCCACCACCACCAAACACCAAAAAATAACAGCCTATTGCATTTTATCTGTTTATTTATTGTGCATATGGTCTATGGTATAAAAACACACTGAACTTTTATCTCCTGTTCTGTATTATGTTTTCATATTCCGTTCTGCTGCAGCAAGCAAGAATTTCATTGTCGTATCTGGGACACATGTCAATAAAACTCTCTAGACTCTTGATTTGGATTCAAGCAAAAAAGGGTTCTTGGGGAAAAAAAGAGCTACCTTAAATTTAATTGCACCTGGTTGGGTACGTATAGTGTAGGTATGTTGCAAAGCCTACCTGAAGCGTCGCTGAAAATCTGTCCCAGCCCGTGTGCGCGATTTTGGCGCCGTTTAGAGGGGGGCGGGTTTAAAACGCGATTTTTCACCAGGCTGTTCAAATCGAGGTTTTTCAGCCTAGTTAATTATTAACGAAAAATCGCTGCAAGATTCCGTAGCTGGAGCTATTTTTAGTTTTAAGGGCTTTCTATGCTTGTTATAGTAGTAAAAATTAACCTCTAAACCCCCGACCGCCGGCAACCGGCTGGATCTCATACAGGGGAAAACGGAAGGTAGGCTGTTTATTTTTACGTTAAAAAGGGCTTCTTAAGATCCCTTTATACAAAGTTTAAAGTTGCGAGTAGCTAATTTTGGGCCCATTATATCCCGCAGTATTTTTCTGTGCATTTGAGGCACAAATCTAGCGCAATGTGAACGTTCTAAACCAGCGCGTTCACAGGATCCCACTAGAAAGCTGATTTAAATGGACTTTAATTTATAGCAATTGAACACTAAATTCCTTCCATTTGGCCTATAAATTAATGTCAATGAGATTTAAAAATCATGTTTTATTGTGAATTATTTGTGAATATTATTTGGACACTTAGGCTATTTAAAAATGTTAATCATTTATTAAGAAATGGATATATGTTTAGATCTAGTAATTGAAGTCTGAAATTAGCTACAATTGGGTAACTAACTAATTATATGCTTTAATTTCAGGTCATCCAAGTAAGATTATTTTATATTTGTTTCAGAATGCTTCAATCTATGATAACTGAAAATTTCATTCAGTTCTCTTAATTTTTAAGAAAGTTATGGGCTTTTGACTGTCCACGGTTACAGCTTTTTTGATATGTCCATAGAAAATCAATAGGGAACAACATGCTAATTTCCGAGTATAAAAATGGCCATAACCTTTTAAATACTTGAGATATGAAAGTGAATTAGGTGTCAAATTAAACTTCTTTTTATGCTTTATCTGATGGGATAAATTGCAGACTTGATTTTTAAAATCTCAGAATTTTGTAACATTGCTATATAGTGGGTGAAGACTATTCCATGCTTTAATTGTGCGGGGGAACTCCATGGAGCAGCCAGCATCTCTGGATAGAAGAAATTGGGTGACGTTTCGGGTAGGGACCCTTCTTTAGATTTCCTCTGGTTTTAGTGTTTTTAGTTTAATTGAAAGATACAGAGTGGAAACAGGCCCTTCGGCCCACCGAGTCCATGCCGACCACCGATCACCCCTACACTAGTTCTATCCCACACATTAGCGACGTAAGTCAAGAGTGTTTTATTCTCTCACGTCCCAGTTAGAATAATGAAGTAACTCAACAGGTCAGACAGAATCTCTGGACAAAACAAAAATATTACATTTTAGGTTTGGTCTGAAAAAGGTTCCTGCACACCTTTGGAATGTGGAAGGAAACAAGAGCACCCGGCGAAAACCCAAGCGATCAAAGGGAAAAGGAGCAAACTCCATAGAGACAACATGCATATTCAGGATCAATTCCGGGTCTCTGGCAATTTTAGGCAGCAACTTTATGGTCAATGTACTTCCCCATAGTCTTGAACTGAATTAAAACATACAGTAGCTGTAAAGGGGGACATAGCGTCACTTAGAGATTTAAGACTGAAAATGGATAGTTTCTTTTTTTTTTAGTAACCAAAGTTATCAACATATAATTTTTTGTGTGTTGGAAAATAAAATATAGTGGCACAGCTGGTGGACTTGCTCCGTCACACGCCAGAGATCTGTGTTCGACCCTGTCCTCGGGCACTGTCTGTGTTGAATTTGGGGGTTGTGGGGGAGGAGGAGGGAGAGGTGTGGGGGGGAAGATGAGGGGGGAGGGCGGGGAGTGTGGAAGTGTGGACAGCAGGGCGGGCTTCAACAAAAGGACGGCGTGTTCAGCGGCTTCAATCCAGAGCCCGGGGGGGGAAGGAGGGTTGGTTCCCGAACGCAATACTCCCTCGCTCCAGGCTCCAGGGCCTGAGTACATGGGGGAGCGGTCGGGGGCGACGTCACTCGCAGCATGTGGAACACAGCGCAGGCCACGCAAAGCAAATCCATTGTGACTCCATCATGTCATGAGCCGGTTTTATTTTCTAAGGTATTTCAGATTTTTGAACATTTTTATTAATAACTCGAGAAATAATGCATGAATTTTTCAGATGAGGCAATTTCGGAGTTCACGAGATAAATCTCTACAGGAATATGTGAAAATGTTAGCGTTGGCGCGTCGTTTTTTTCGAGAAGATGTTTTATAATTATAGAGATACGGATGGATGTGATGATGATAGATAACAGTGGTCCAAATGTCAGGTTGAACACCACTTGCTACTGTTGACCAGTCTAAATAACTACATTCAGACCATACTCAATGGTTTCTCTTTGATATCTAGCTTGCAAATTGCTATTATTTTAGTTATTTGAGTGTTATTTTAAACATTGAGTTTAGGCTGAAAATCCTTTTTAACTCACCCAGATACTGAATTGAAGAATTGGCCACAATATTCAATTCCAAGCAGGATAACCCACCAAGGTTGTTCACAATCAGCACAATATGATCTCCTAGAGCACAGAATAAAATGAAATTCAGTGAAAAAGTATAACACTTTCAGCTGAAACTTGTGAAGCAAAGGCTGTTGAAGACACAAATAACTACAGATGCTAGTATCTTGAGTAAAACAAAGCACTGGAGTAACTCAGCAGGTCATTCTAGTCTCACTTGCCTGCACTGTCCCATATCCCTCCAAAGTTATCGTATCCATGACCAAAGTGTCTTTTAAATGTCACAATCGTACCCATTGCCAATGCTTCTGGCAGCTCTGTCCATGTGTGGAAAAAGTTGCCTCTCCTATCTCTTTTAAAAGTTTTAACATTTTAACCTTTACCTCAGCCCGATGTCTGTATCAATCAATCAATCAATCAATCAGTTTACAATCATTACAATACAATCAGTTTTATTCGTCTCATTGCATATAAAGTGCAAGTGAAATGAATTTGCCAGCAGCAGTACAATGATAAAGAACACACAAAAACACACTAAAAATTTAACACAGACATCCACCACAGCATTCATCAATGTGGTGGAAGGCACAAAAGTGGCCAGTCCTCCTCCATTTTCCCCTGTGGTCGGGACCTGAACTCTCCACAGCCACCACTGCTGGCGTCCAGATGTACAGACAGGTAAAAGTCCAGGTAAGTCCAGAATCGGCTCTTCCCCACCGTAGTTGGTGTAGGCCACAGGCCGGCGGTCGAAGATTTAAAGTTACCGCTGCGCCGCAGCCAGAAGCACCGCAGACCGCAGGGCCGGCAGTCGAAGCTCCCCTCCAGGGGTCCCCGGCGAGGGACCCCGCTCCTGATGGTAAGTCCACGCCAGGCCTGCAGTAAAAGTTGGCCGCGGGCCGGCGGTGGAAGCTTCTTCTCCCGGGTCCCCCACAAGGGATCGCGGGCTGCGGACGCCGCGCCAGCTGGAGCTTTGCAGACCGCGGATTCAGGCTGCCGGCTGCTGCGGGCCAGCGAAACGGAGCGCTCCCCTCTGGCGAACCCCGGCGAGGGCTCGCCCACTCCACGCCGAGAGTCCACGCACCTGTCCATCTCCGGGAAAGGCCGCCCGATCCTCGATTTTAGGCCACCGGGGAGACGACATGGAAAAAGTCGCCTCTTTGTGGAGGAGGCGACCAAAACTGTTTCCCCCTCACCCCCCCACACAAGACACACAAAGAAACATTAAAAACATACTTTAAAACACACTAAATAAATTTAAAAAGTTGAAAAGACTAACACGCTGCTGACAGGGCCGCCGGCTTGCAGTGCCCCCACCGACCGAAGGAAAGTCTTGCACATAAAGTGCAAGTTAAATGAATTTGTCAGCAGCAGTACAATGAAAAAGAACACACAAAAACACAATAAAAATGTAACATAAGCATCCACCACAGCATTCATCACTGTGGTGGAAGGCACAAAATTTGGCCAGTCCTCCTCCATTTTCCCCCTCGGTCCGGACCTCAACCCTCCGCAGCCGCCGCTGCGGGCGTCCAGATGAGTAGACAAGGTAAAGTATCAGCTAATCTATCTGTCCACTTCACTTGCTAATAAATTTTATATTTTTAATCAAAATGTGGCTGGGAACAAATATTAAACTGCAATTAGCCAGATTTTATGATGCATCTCCTCAGAACCAGTGATCAGTGATTGTTACATTTAACACACTGGATGATTAGGCTGCTAGGAGTTTTCAGAATCATCTGATGAGTTACCAATTTTTTGTGGGTTGAGATGATGTTCCTTGGTGACTTCCACACTTTTCAGTGGTGATGAACATGACTAAAATCGTCGAAACAAGGAATTGCAGATGCTGATGTCCAAAAGAAACACACAAAGTGCTGAATTAACTCAGCGATTCAGGCAGCATCTCTGGAGGACATGGACAGGTGATGTTTTGAGTCTTGACTTAAAATGCCACCTGTCCATGTCGTCTAGATGCTGCTTGGCTCGCTGAGTTACTCCAGCATTTGTATATTTTTTCATGAGCGAATTTGCTGTTAGTTTCATGAAAAATATATCAAGGGTTAACACAGTTCCTTAATCAAGAATGAAGGAGTACTTACCTGCTTGCAAACTGAGATGAGACTCATTGGTGGGATCCAGCATGTGATCAATTATCTTTTGTACAACTTCATCAGTTGATACCATCTGCAAGAAGAGATAACAAATGATTATCCTAATAATGTGAGGAATTGAGCGAAGTGTCATTGACATCACAAAAACAAAACGTGGATGAATTTGAAAGGGACAAGAGAGTAGTAACGATAATATGGAAAAGACAACCTATATCGCATATTGAATGAATGAATAAGTTTATTTGCCAAGTATTCACATACAAGGAATTACTTTATTTAATAACATGAAGCTGTTGATATACTTCTAATAGGCAGTTGTGACTCAGCGAGATCATTTTGAATTGGAAAGTTGTGGAATCAAAATGTTCTTGAAGCCTAAGGACTAATTAAGGTGTTCTTTGGCATTACTGTTCTCTGGTATCTTTGCATAGCCTCTCAAATAACATTGTAATAACATTAATTAATTTTATTGGATTAATGATCCTGGATTAAACATTAATCTTGATCATCCAAGCCGAAAAATCTTCAAAACTGTGTCATGGGCCGTAGAGTGGCATTGGATTAACATACCCTTCAAAGAATGTGACATCTGGCAATGTACTTGGCACCATCAACCTTAATTAGTCCTTAGGTTTCAAGAACATTTTGCTTCCACAAGTTTCCAATTCAAAGTGCTCTCGCTGGGTCACAGCCACCTATTAGAAGTATATTAATAGCTCCATGTAATTAAATAAAGGCTAATGATTTCAGGAAACCTTGCTCATAACACAACACTAACCCAATAATGAAGGAAGGAACATGGGGAATCCCCGATACTGCATCACTCAAAGCATTTAAAAGTAAAGCAGTGGCATATATCTAAGTAATCTGCTAAGCATTTTGAAGAGATGGTGTTACACAGTGCAGGTAAAGTGATGCACAGTTTTGTTTCTGTTGTAATAGGAAAGCAGAGGTATTTTACAGTAATTATTTTGTCCCTTCTAATTTACACCATAGCTCAGAAATGAGGCTACCATCCCTGAATATATTTCACTGTTTAAAACAGAGACACAAGGAACTGCAGATGCTGGAATCTTGAATAAAACACAATGTGCTGGAATGACTCAGTGGGTCGGGCAGCATCTGTGGAGGGAATGGATAAACAACATTTTGGGTCAGGATCCTTCTTCAGGGCCCTGAGACTCAACGCACCCAACCTGAAACATCACCTATCCATTCCTTCCACAGATTACTCCAGCTCTTTGTGCTTAACTAACTAAAGCTCTTACCTTTATCCGCTCAATGCCAGCTTCTCCATGGATACCTAAACAATAAAGGATTGTGCAGAGTCAAGGTACATTACAAATAATGAAATTCTATTTGATAAATCTATTAGATTTGTTTGCATTATAATTAGCAGATTAGATAAGGCAAAACAATTAATGTGGGCTTTCAGAAGCTTTCAACATGGTGCAACCAAAAAAACCAGGTAATAAAATTAGATACATAAACACAAACTGAGGATTAATTAGTGCACAGAAAAACAAAGAATACAATTAAAGGAATCAAGTTTCCATTGGCAGGCTTTGATCATCAATGTGCTGCAGAGAACAGTCCTGCAGCCTCAGCTGTTGGAGATTTGGAGGAAGGATTGAAGATATTACCAAATGATACCAAGATCAGCAGTCATCTGGGATGCAAAGATGATGTAGAACAGCAACAGAGGATATAAACAGACTAGATAAATGGGCAAGGATATGGCAGATAGAATGATTCCTGGAAAAATGCAAGATGATGATCTTGCTAATTTGCTGAATTAGTAGGAAAAAATATGTTGGCATTCAGGTGTACCTAGTTTTCCTTGGGAATGTTAATATGCTGGTGAATCAAGTAAATATGAAGGCAAAGGTATGACACATCATGACTTGCATATATTATACATTTTTTTAGCATTAACTATCTGGGTTTACCTCCAAGCTCAGTATTTCAGGAAGAAGGCAATTTCTTCGTAATCATGCCAAGCTATGTTTACGGTATTACAGTGCACACCAAATTTCACCAATGATCGTGTCCTGAATTTACTTCCAGATACCATTCAGAGATGGTGGGTGTGGAAGGATGCAAGACTGGATTAGCTGCAATGGTGCTGTTAATCTCAGGTAAAATAGAGGATAGGAGAAAACCAAAGCTTTGTTCTTTGAATAAACTCTTACCCAGTCCAAGTTCCATTTCATCTGGTTCCAAGTGGAAGGTTGGCACAGATCCAGGGACGCTACAAGGTGACAAGCAGATTCCCATTGTACCCAATGAGGAGAATAAAGACAAAAGAACAAATAAGAACATGAACAAGAGAAAATGCACATTATTTTGCTTCCAATGGATCCATATCAAAGACGTACATTGAAGCTGAAGTTAAACAACATCAGCTCTTATACCAAAAATAAGACAGTTGGAGGGATTGAGAATTATGAGGAAAAGGCATGAAGGTAGATTGCATACCCAAAACTGGAATCAGTCATAATGCTATTGTACAGTGGAACAGACTAGAGTGGCATTGAATTAACATACCATCCAAAGGATGTGACATCTGGCAACTAACTCTTAATTTGTCAAATTAATCTATCTCCTATATGATCTTTATGTAATGTTCATATATAATTCTATAATTATGCTCAAGAGATAATTGAGCAGGGTGTCATAAGGTTGACAGTGCATAAGAAGCAATTATGGATTAACAGCACCATTGCAGCAAATCATCTATGGCTTGCATCCTTGTACACCCACCACTGATGGTATCAGGATGCAAAATGAGGACATCAACATCAACTGTCCAAGTTCTCCAATCTTCATGTAATTCTCCATGGTTAAAAACAGTGGAGAAATGCTCATTGGGGAGCTTGCCAATCTCTTGCAGCTCCACACAGAGATGGCCGTTTCAGTTTTTGAGTGGTCCCATTCTCTTTCGAGTTACCCTCTTTCCTTTAATGTACTTATGAAACCACTTTGGATTTTCCTTGACAACCTTATTAGCTTTGCAGCTGCCTTGAATCTCTTGGCACATTTGTTCTTCTAATTCCTGTTGTTTATTTTGGGACCTAAATTACACACATAACAGGGTGATCACTCCCATTTTATTGTTCCGCTTCATCCATTTTGCCTCACTGGATGAACCATCAGTAACATAATCTCAGACTACTGCCATGACATTCCACTAAATCCCCCTCTTTTATTTCCCCCGCCTCCTCCATCTCTTATGTAGTAGCATCCGTACCCTGGAGCATTAAGCTCCCAGTCCTGTCCCTCTCAGCCAGGTTTCCATAACGGCTACAACAAGCCAGTCCATGTACCATGCCCATCATGCCTCTTGCATTGAAATAAATGCAATTCAATCCAATAGTCCTTCCTCACTCCTGGCCATTCTGTCCACTGAAATTTCTTTCATCACCTTCTCTCATCAGCCTCTCACCTGCCTCAGTCCTGTGTTGGATTCCTCCCGCGCCCTACCAATCTGGTTTAAACCCAGCTGTATAACACCAGCAAACCTACCATGTCAGGATATTGGTTCGCCTCCAGTTTAGATGCAACCCATCTCCCTTGTACAGGTCCAGAAGCAATCCCAATCCTCGGCCAGACATCATCTGTCCTACCTTCCACGCTATGCCTCAGAGCCAGGCTCAGTGCCACAGACCAGACTTCTACTCACCATCAACGAGTCATTCTACCCAACAGCATCCAAAGGGTGGCCATAGGGGTCACCTGCACTCTCTATCTACACCCTTTCTTCATGGTCACCCAGCTACTCTCTTCCTATATATTTGGTGTTACCACCTCGCTCTCACTCCTATCTATGAAGCTCATTCTCCTGGATGATCCCAAGGTCATCCAGCTGCATTTCCCTAATGCCGTCTTTAAGAAGCTGCACCTAGACACGATTCCCACAGGTGTAGTCGTCAGGGACACCAGCAGTTTCCCCCGACTTCCCACATGCTGCAGTAGGAGCTCTGTTCCAGTCTACCTGACATCACCATTGCACAAAAACCAAGAGGAAATAAAAAGCACAACAAATGACACACAAGAATCAGCAGATTGTACCTTTACCTTCTGGCCGATCACTTGACCTGAAGCCTCGCACTTGCCCTCCACACCGCACTTCAACCCCACACCGCCTCTCTCCCAATACCGCCGTTCCACTACACCATGCCTTCTTTTTATTGGCTGCTCTATTATCCAATTTTGATCATTCATCCAATCCAACAGATGCCTTTTGAAATCTCTCACTGCTCTGTTCCGCAAAGATACAAAATCTCATTAATCTATCGGGCAGTTGATGCAATCTGATTGTTTTCTTGGGGCCCCTCAGACTTCTGCAATCCCACAGAAACACTTTCTAAACTGCGCAAACGACAATCTGCTAGAGGAACTTAGTGAGTCGTGCAGCAACTGTGGAGGGAAATGGACAGTGAACATTTTACGTCAAGACCCTGCAGCTGGAGAAACATTATTAGTAGTAGTAGTTGAAGTAAAACAAAAACCTGAAATAAAACCAGAAAATGTTTGAAATTCTCAGAAGTCAGGCAAATTTTGCAGAGATTGGTCATTCTGATGAAACATCATTGCCTTGAAATATTAACTGTTTCTACAACCTACTTGGTTTCCACTTACCTAATTTACTTAAAGTGGCATTCAGTTTCGCTACAATTTCATTCAATGACTTTCCCATTTGAGACATGGCTCCAGCTATCTGTCAATAGCAAAGATAGGTCAATAAAACAAAAGTAAGAACCAGCATGGAGTTAGTTTAGTTTAGTTTATTGTCATGTGTACTGAGTTACTGTGAAAAGCTTTTGTTGCTTGCTAACCAGTCAACGGAAAGACATACACGATTACAAACGAGCCATTGAAGAATTTTCTTCATTCTTTTATTATTCAATTAATTTGCATTGCTTCTTCCCACTCATTGAATCGTTAGCCTTTCCATGCTGTTTACTGGCTTCGATTACACACTCTATGCTCATTTTGCCTCTTATTATCTGGCTGCGATAATACTGCTCTCTTAGCACCATTTGCAATACCAATGTCACTGATTGCTGCCCACGTACAGTAATCTTGCAAGAGTTAATATTTGAAAATGCCTATTCTAAAACTATAACCCTTGCCGGCTACTTTATAAGTTGTTCTGAGAGAGGAATAGAATCTAGCCTGTTACAACAGACTGGAGTAGAAACAGAAATTGGATAGGCGATTTATCTTCTTAATGTTTTTTTCAAATACTAATTACACATGTAAAGTACCATTTGCCAAATGCACAGGGTGTGGATCAGTGGAAGAAACTGTCCACCAAATCAATGGCTGGGCAGCAAAGTTGTGCCCAGATACCATGCACTGGTACTGAAACTGAAGGCAACAATTGGATTACAACAACCACTGCTTGCACTTCCATAATAAACCATCCCAAGGTGCATTGCAGGAATGTTATTAATCAGAATTGATAGCAAGACACAGAAGGACACATTAGGGTCATTCTTAAAGGAATGCCTCAGAGGAAGAAAGAAGTAGAAAGTTGGAAAGGTTTCGGGATGGAATTCCAGAGCTCATGGTCTAATGAGCTGCTGGTGCAGCTACCAAAGGTGGAGTTACCAACTTCATCTTTCTTCTTAGAGGCAGTAAGCTTCTCATTGTCTATGGCGTGGCATGATGTGTATGGCATTAAATGAACAGACAGAGCTTTAGACCAATAATCCAGACATATGTGACTATTCCACACAATTATGGAAGACACGTGTTCATACTCGTCATTTCCAGCAGTTGTGCTTTATTGTAGAAGGTCGCTGGCATGAACTAGTTTTTAACGATATAAACTGGGGTGACCATTAGGGCATAGTTGGTTAACTCCTCTACAGGAAAATGTCCTTGAATTGATTTATGCTGAGCAACTAAGTTTCAGACACTAAGGGAAGCTCATTGCCTGCAGGATATATATTAATTCCACTGTAGCACACCTTCATTTAACTGCAGTGGTGTATTTGGCAGCAGGCTCTATGACTACAACCAAGAAGCACAGTTGATAACAATATACTATAACTTTGCCATGACTGTTGCTGAAGCACCAAAAAAAAAAAAAAAAGCTTTTCTTTGGCCTTCCTGAAGGGTGGAGTCTTGTGAGTTCTGAGAGGCAGATAACTACCAGAAACAAGCTGGAACTGGTGTTGGCCGAGAGATGGAACCTCTGTGGCAGAGGTTGCACATGGACTTGGGCCTACATGATCATTATCGCAGATGTCAGCATCACAACTATAAACATTAGAAAGGAACAATTTCACAGGGACAAATCTGGCTTTAGTGGCCTATCGTCAGATAAGAGGGGAAGTGGACTTGACTCCATGGAGATTGAACTGAATCAATCATTGGCATTGATTTGAAGAGATTGGAAATGCTTAATTATCAGGTAGGTATAGAGTCCGACTCAATTAATTGGAGGAGGCGATGTTTACAATATCTTGAGAACAGATGCAAGGCAAGAAGAATCATAGGCAATGTTTCACTCTTGATCCTTCACCACTGCAAAGTAGCACTCCTAGTTTTCCAAAGTATTTTTTTTTTCTGAGCCAGGCAATGCCAAAGAAATACACTGCTGAGGCAGAATTCTGACTCTCTTAAAGAAGAGTCCCAGATTTCTTGCCCTCTGCTAACCCGGCAGAAGATAAATTCCTTGGGACATGAGCTTGGTGTTCCATGATACATCAGTGCTGCAGTCAGGGAGCAGACAGCTGTGCTCCAAGATCTATTTGCGAGCTTTACAAGATTCTGGAAGCCACAATGCTAGTCGGACAGTCCAAGGTGAGCACACTATTATCCACCCAGTGCCATAAGAATGCAGTTGGCAATGTGTGAACCGTTGAGGCTCACTATGCATCCAAGGCTGTTTCTCCAGACAGCAAGCACACCAATTGGTGATAACCCAACAAGAGTATAAGCTCATCCTGAGTTCAGAGGGAGAACATCTGTATATTCTTTATTCATTAGCATAGTTAAATGAATAATGTACCCATTAGACCAAGGTGTCTACCAAAGGCAAACTTAAGATGAATCCATTTATTATACCCATGTTAACCCATCCTTGACAACAGAATAATAATCACCACATTTTAGTGTTTTGCGACAATTCCAGTTCTCAAAAAAAGGAAATATTTCCAGAGCAGTCTAGTGTTTTCTTCAGTATTCTTTTAAACATCTTCCAATTCCATTAGCAATCATGTAAAATTGATGCCTTCATATTAGCATACTTAATATAGCAGACTTTAACCTTTTGCCACATTATCAAGTAGCTAACTATTTCTTCCTTAAAACTATTCGAAGGCTCAGGATTGAAAGCGCTTCAAAGAATTAAGAGTACATAGACTTACTTTATGTATGAGAACAGTGCCACATAGGCCCCTTCTCCCAGCTTTCTTCTGCTTAGTAAAGGCACAATCGTCAGCTATAATAATCATCTCCACAGGAATTCCCTCCATTTTTGCCTCCTCTAGTGCCAAGCCAAAATTTAACCGATCCCCAGTGTAGTTCTTGACAATCAGCAGTACACCAGCTGGATATAAAGTTGAGAGAAACAGACCTTTAAAATGTATCACAGTAGTTTTAATTCACATACACCCAACAAATTTAAGCTAATAATTCTTCCCAGGCATTAAGGAATACCAAATCTGTTATGTAGATAACTGGCAATGTCCCAAAGTATATCATGGAAACATGAAGAAAAAATGGACATTGTGCTGTTGGGAGGTAATAGAAAGGATAGGCAAAACTTTGATGGAAACTATTAGGTACAGAGCTCTCCATAATGTTTGGGACAAAGACCTATCATTTATTTATTTGCCTCTGTACTCCATAATTTGAGATTTGTAATAGAACAAAATCACATGTGGTTAAAGTGCACATTGTCAGATTTAAATAAAGGCCACTTTTATCCATTCTGGTTTCACCATTTAGAAATTACAACAGTGTTTGTACATAGTCCCTCCCCCCCCCCATTTCAGGATACCATAATGCTTGGGACACAACAATGTCATGTAAATTAAAGTAGTTATGTTTAGTATTTTGTTGCATATCCTTTGCATGCAATGACTGCTTGAAATCTGCGATCCATGGACATCACCAGTTGCTGCATGTCTTCTCTGGTGATGCTCTGCCAGGCCTGTATTGAGGCGATCTTTAGCTTTTGCTTGTTTTGGGGGCGAGACCCCTTTAGTTTTTCTTCATCATTTTAAAGGCATGCTCAATTGGGTTCAGATCAGGTGATTGTCTTGGCCACACAAGAATTGACCATTTATTAGCTTTGACAAACTTGTTTGTTGCTTTAGCAGCATGTTTGGGATCATTGGCTTGCTGTAGACTGAACTGCGGGCCAATGAATTTTGAGGCATTTGGTTGAACTTGAGCAGATTGGATGTGTCTATACACTTCAGAATTCATTATGCTACTAACATCAGCAGTTGTATCATCAATGAAGATAAGTGAGCCAGTGCCTTCAGCAGCCATACATGCCCAGGCCAAAACACCCCCACCACCGTGTTTCATAGAAGAGGTGGTATGCTTTGCATCTTGGGCTGTTCCTTCTCTCCTTCATACTTTGCTCTTGCCATCACTCTGATATAACTTAATCATCTCATCTGTCTACAAGACCTTTATCCAGAAGTGTGGTAGCTCTTTTAAGTACTTCTTGGCAAACTGTAACCCGGCCATCCTATTATTGTGGCTAACCAGTGGTTTGCATCTTGCAGTGTAGCCTCTGTATTTCTGTTCATGAAATCTTCAGGCGGAGTGTTTCTGATCTGTCGGACAGATGTTTGAGGGATTGCCTTTATTATAGAGAGAAGTATTTCGTCATCAGCTGTGTAGGTCTTCTTGGCATGTCAGTTCCTTTGCAACTCGTAAGCTCACCAGTGCTCTCTTTCTTCTTAATCAGGGCTCGAAATTAGCTGTTGCCCGGGTGTCATTGGCAACCTACAGTCGCGCCGGGCAAACGTATATAGACACAATGAACTTTTATCTCCTGTTCTGTGTTATGTTTACATATTCTGATGTGCTGCAGCAATTGTATTGTACCATGCTATTATGACTGATGACTAAAGCAGACTTAAACACCAGACAGTGTCTGTACACTTGTTTACAGCATGTATTTCCACCACCAAAATATGGTTAAAAATGATCATTATAAAGGTATACTACATTATTGCCTGGTTGCACATAACTACTAGTATTTTTTCCAAATTATCCGGTGTTAAACTATGCCGTCTGTCAAACAGAATATGCTTCAGTTGTGAAAAACATCTTTCTACCCCAGCTGAGGTCACTGGTGCATTCCTGAAACAAGCTACAAACTCTACATTCATGTTGATATCTTGTGCATTACAACTACCTTTGAGAAATTTAGCTATGTTTTGTACTTCAAGATCTTTGTTAGCTAAAATACACCTCTCACATTTTCCTTGTATGTCTTTACCTACATCGCCAGGAGCAAGTACAAAGTACAGCACGTGAAGATGTAAACAACTGAGCAATAGTTGTGCTTTTTGACTTCTCCAATACTTCCAATGTCAAGAAATACTCCTTTGATGGTTGACCTGCCTCCAGTTTACCGATGACCACATTGGCAACATATCTCCCCACAGCATTGGTTGTCTTGTCTATTGAGATCCATATTTTGATGCATGCAACTTTATCTCTAATTTTCTGCACAACAATGTTGAAGTTGCTGTCAACATAATTTTTCTGTAATGATGACTCGCTCGGTATAGGTTCCTTTGTGTATTTCCCTAAAAAACCTCTGAGAGATTTGTTTTCCAATTTCCACAGTGGGATTCCAGCATCAATGAATGGTTTGCACAGATCACTCGAAAACTCAGATTTGCGATTGGAGCCAGCAGGAAATATTGTGAGAAGACAAGCTTCCATATTTCCTACCTTCAGTTTCTCTGCCGTCGACTTGTGTTTTAGCTATCTGTACATGCTGGGAAATGAAATATTTCTTCTCAGGATTCACTGCTTTCTCATATGCTTTGCAAAACTGCACACAATTGTCTGTAGAGAATATATCACTTCCGTACACTCTCACCAAATCGTTCCGTTTTTTTTACAAGGCGTTGACTTGACTTTAGGCATTTTGACGCTTGCAGGGGTAGATCCTACAGGAGCGGGGATGCAGACCTCTACAGGCAGGCCAAGTACAAGCTGAGAAGAGGAATCAGAGCTGCCAAGGAAAGGTACTCTGAGAAGTTGAGGAGCAAGCTCTCAGCAAATGACTCTTCTTAAGTGTGAAAGGGCTTGCAAGAAATCACAAGCTACAAGAGGAAAACCCCCCGCTCCTTAGACAATCGTCAGCTGACCAATGACCTGATGTTCTACTGCAGGTTCGATAAACAGAAACCTAACCCTGGTACCCCACACCCCATCCCCAACCAACACTTCACACCTACTCACAGCTTGACTCCAATTTGAAAGGACTAGATCCTTCCCCACCTACTCCTCCCCACTTCACACCTACTTAAAGCATGACTCCAGTCTGCAAAGACTGGACCCTTTCCCACACACCCTTCTCCAATCACCACTTAACACCCACTTACAACCGGGTTTTGCCCTGGTGCTGTAAATTTTCTTGTACGTTACTTTAAAATGGCAACAAACGGCTGATTTAGGCACTCAATCGTGAAAAAGGCATTATCTTCCTGAAATCATTTTTAAAAAGCATGAAAAGGCACATGGCATTTATGGCAAAATCCTGGCTCTATTTATTACAAATCTCAAATTGTGGAGTAGAGGCAAATAAATAAATGATGGGTCTTTGTCCCAAAGATTATGGAGGGCACTGTATATCAGCTGATATTACAGTTGATGTATATTGGAAGGAATTGGATACCAAAAAATTGATAAAAGATCATGATCATATTTTGAGCTGGCTACATATACTATTTCTTTGCAAAAGGCAGAGATTCACAACTGGACATGAAGCTGATTCTCCAATTATTACAACCAATCTGAATAGTAAGATGGTAGGCTGAACAAGCGATAAGCAGGAACTCAATGGTGGAATTTAATTTGGGGTTTTCCCCAAGAGTTTGTTCTCATGAAAACTGGGCCATAACATGTCACAATATTTACATGTAACTTGGAAGAAGTTGTACATCTAATTGACACTAAATCTAATGACACTAAATGTGATTACATTGCATCCAACTTGTTGATGAGAAAGATTGCCACACAGAATTTTGTTTAGTGTAACTGCAATCTGTTCAATGTAAATGGTAGCCCTCAAAAAGCCATCTTGAAGACGTCACTCTGTTTCATAGTGTACATACCTGCTCCTGCTCTGACTACAGTTCGGATCGCTGCTGCAATACTTCCAGTTGGGGGAGAAGTGAAGACATCCCCTGCAATCGCAGCAGTCAACATTCCTGCTCCAACATAGCCTGAATAAAAAGAATTTGCCAAAATCCAATGACAGTCTCTGAAAACAAACACTTAAAACAAAATTTATTTTTTCTTATTTAGAGGGTTCAAACTACTGTTGGGGTACAGTTTTTTTAATATGTATATATATAGTCCCAGCATATTAAACAAACAACAATTCTGCCAATGACCAACTTTCATGGTGCTCTTTATTGGAAACAATTCTATTATATTCATAATATTTGCTTTATTTTCATTTGTATTAAAAATATTACATCATCTTCAGATTAAAACATTTGCCATTCATGAAATAGTCCAGAAGTACTTAGTACTGTGAGCTGTATTTGTCTGTTGTCCAGAACGTAATGTGCATGTAATCCAGTTCCGAGTTACTGTGAATGTAATCCAGTTCCGAGGAATGCAATCCAGTTCCACAATTTTAGATGTGTAATAGAAAAAAAAATCACATGTGGTTAAAGTGCATTGTCAGATTTTATTAAAGGATATTTTTATACATTTTGGTTTCACCATACAGAAATTACAGCTGTGTTTATACAAAGTCCCCCCCCCCCCCCATTTCAGGCCACCATAATGTTTGGGTGTTTGTAATTGCTCAAGTGTGTTTAATTGCCTCCTTAATGCAGGGACAAGAGAGCTCTCAGCACCTAGTCTTTCTTCCAGTCTTTCCATCACCTTTGGAAACTTTTATTGCTGTTTATCAACATGAGGACCAAAGTTGTGCCAATGAAAGTCAAAGAAGCCATTATGAGACTGAGAAACAAGGATAAAACTGTTAGAGACATCAACCAAATCTTAGGCTTACCAAAGCCAACTGTTTGGAACATCATTAAGAAAGAGAGCACTGGTGAGCTTTCCAATCGCAAAGGGACTGGCTGTTGACAGAAGAATTCTTTCTATAATAAAGAAAAATCCCCAAACACCTGTCCGACAGATCAAAAACACTCTTCAGGTGTGGATTTGTCAATGACCACTGTCTGCGGAAGACCTCATGAACAGAAATAGAGAGGCTACAGTGCAAGATAGGATGGGCAGGTTACAGTTTGCCAAGAAGTACTTAAAAGAGCAATCACAGTTCCGAATAAGGGTTTTGTGCACAGATGAGATGAAGATTAACTTATATCAGAATGATAGCAAGAGCAAAGTATGGAGGAGAAAAGGATCTGCCTAAGATCCAAACCATACCACCTCATCTGTGAAACACGATGGTGAGAGTGTTCTGGCCTGGGCATGTATGGCTGCTTAAGGTACTGGCTCACTTATCTTCATTGATGATACAACTGCTGATGGTAGTAGTATAATGAATTCTGAAGTGTATAGACACATCCTATCTGCTCAAGTTCAAATAAATTAGCCGGCAGTGCATTCGACAGCAAGACAATGATCCCATACTGCTAAACCAACAAAGGAGTTTTTCAAAGCAAAAAAATAGTCAATTCTTGAGTGGCCGAGTAAATCACCCAATCTGAATCCAAAACAAGCATAAGCTAAAGATGGCTGCCATACATGGCAGAGCATCACCAGAGAAGACATGCAGCAACTGGTAATGTCCATGAATCGCAAACTTCAGGCAGTCATTGCGTGCAAAGGATGTGCAACAAAGTACTAAACATGACTACTTTCATTTACATGACATTGCTGTGTCCCAAACATTATGGTGCCCTGAAATAGGGGGACATTGTATAAACACTGCTGTAATTTCTACATGGTGAAACCAAAATGTTTAAAAACGACCTTTATTAAAATGTGACAATATGCACTTTAACCACATCTGATTTTTTTCTATTACAAATCTCAAATTATGGAGTACAGAGGCAAATAAATAAATAATGGGTCTTTGTCCCAAACATTGTGGAGGGCACTGTATATACATTCATATATGCTGTGCAGTCTCAATAAAAATAACAGCAAGAATTTTAAACAAGGCTTTAATGCAGAATATTTACATGACAATGTTTTAATCTGAAGATTACACAAAAAAGCTGGAGAAACTCAGCGGGTGCAGCAGCATCTATGGAGCGAAGGAAATAGGCAACATTTCGGGCCGAAACCCTTCTTCAGACTGGAGGATGGCGGAAGAATAAAAGGCGGCATACTGGCGCAGCGGTAGACTTGCTGTCTTACAGCGCCAGAGACCCAGTTTCGACTTCAGACTTTTAATCTGAAGAGTTGTGATGACTGTTTTTCTGATTGGAGGATGGCGGAAGAATAAAAGGCGGCATACTGGCGCAGCGGCAGACTTGCTGCCTTACAGCGCCAGAGACCCAGTTTCGATCCTGACCACGGGTGCTGTCTGTACAGCATTGGTTCTCCCTGTGACCATGTGGGTTTTCTCCGTATGCTCCGGTTTCCTCCCACACTCCAAAGGTGTACAGGTTTATAGGTCAATTGGTTTTGGTAAAAATAGAAAATTGTCCCTAATGTGTAGGATAGCGCTGGTGTACAGGGATCGCTGGTCAGCACAGACTCTGTGGGCCGAATGGCCTGTTTCCACGCTGTATCTCCAAACTAAATGTAAGGACCACCATTTTTATGGACATATTAATAAATTATATATTAAAATTAAGTTCATTTAATGCACCTTATTAGTCAACCAAAGCCTTAGTTTTATATTCCACTATACCAAGTGGGACCCGTTGGGTCTCGTCCCCTCAACGCATAGTTGTGGGGTGGGGGGGCGGCCTGCGGCATCACACATACTAACCACCGCGCACGCACACACATACACACCAAACCCCCCCCCCCACCCCCCACCACACACACAGTCACAAAGAATGACATTTTCAGATAAGGCGATTTCGGACTCCACGGGACAAAATCTCTACCGGAATATGTATCGATTTTACCGTTGGCGCGTCGTTTTTTCAAGAGGATGTGATTATACACAGACAAACACATTCTACACACACATCCAAGATCAGACTTTTAATAGTTACTAGACCAAGTGGGACCCTTTTGGTCCCATCCCCTCAACGCATGGTTGTGAGGTGGGGGGGGGGGGGGGGGGGGGGGGCGGCCGGCGACGTCACACACACACATACACTATCCACCTCCCCACACACACACACACTAACCGCTGCATACACATATACTAACCACCCCCTCTGATATTATATTAATATTATTCATTCGCTCCTTTTACGCTCCATGCACACCCCCATCCACATCAACGGGACGAAGGTGGAACGTGTTTCCAGATTCAGGTTCCTGGGGGTCAACATCTCCGATGACCTCTCTTGGACCCACAATACCTCAACTCTGGTCAAGGAGGCTCACCAGCGTCTCTTCTTCCTGAGGAGACTGAAGATGGTCCATCTGTCTCCTCAGATCCTGGTGAACTTCTACCGCTGCACCATCGAGAGCATCCTTACCAACTGTATCACAGTATGGTATGGCAACTGCTCTGTCTCCGACCGGAAAACACTGCAGAGGGTGGTGAAAATTGCCCAACGCATCATCGGTTCCTCGCTCCCCTCCATTGAGTGTCCAAAGCAACGTTGTCTGCGGAGGGCGCTCAGCATCGCCAAGGACTGCTCTCACCCCAACCATGGACTGTTTACCCTCCTACCATCCGGAAGGCGCTACAGGTCTCTCCGTTGCCGGACCAGCAGTTCCAGGAACAGCTTCTTCCCTGCGGCTGTCACACTACTCAACAGTGTACCTCGGTGACTGCCAATCATGTAAACAGATTTATTTATTGAAATCATATTCTATGTCGCTCTTCCAGGGAGATGCTAACTGCATTTCGTTGTCTCTGTACTGTACACTGACAATGACAATTAAAGTTGAATCTGAATCTGAATCTTTTACCCCATCCTCCACCCTATCCACTCATGCATAGCCCCTAACTCGCAGGCACGGCTAGAGAGGGAGAGAGGGCAGAGGCAGAGAGAGGGCAGGGGCAGAGGGCAGGCGGGGCAGAGGGTGGGAGCGGGCAGAGAGCAGAGGGTGGGGCAGGGGCAGAGAGCAGAGGGCACAGGGCAGAAACAGAGGGCAGAAGCGAGGGCGGGGGAGAGGACAGAGGCAGCGGGTAGAGGCAGAGACATGTCATTAGCGAAAGACAGTCATTTTTATTTCAAAGTTTGGAAGTCAAGTCAAGAGAATTTATTGTCATGTGTCCCTGATAGGACAGTAATAACTTGGGAACTAAAGCATAACATTTTCAGATAAGGCGATTTTGGACCCCACGGGAAAAATCTCTACCGGAATACGTAAAAATGTTACCGTTGCCGCGTTGTTTTTTCACGAAGATGTGATTATACACAAACAAACAAACACACACTACAAAATCACACATACAAGATCAGACTTTTAAGTACACTGCACAAACTGGCTTTCGAGCATTTAAAATGAGGGTGGGTGATTCAATTCAAAACAACGTGACTCAAAAGTGAAACCATTACCAGCCAAAGCACCCAGAAAAAGTGTATCAGCTGGATCTATAATTACCCAAATGTTTAAAATCTTAATGAGATCTACTAATGTCAATACTAAGATAAATACCTGCATGAGCTGGTTCATGCCCAGAACCTCCTCCAGAGAGCAAGGCAACTTTGCCTTTGAGGTTCTTCAGGTCCGATCTGATCACTATACGATGTCCCTGCACAAGCTGCATTCCCACATTCCAGGCCACAAGCCCCTGCAAAGCATCATCCACACAATGCTCCACAGAGTTTATCAGCTTCTTTGAATGCTGGAATAAAATCATCAATTAATACTCTCTCAAAAGATTGAAAATCAGTTATACAAACCAGTCAATCAGCATTTTGATGTTTGCAGCCTACCTTCTATCCAATAATGAACACTTTTTTAGTTTTGTTGGGGGGGGGGTGGGGGGGGATTCACGTTCTGATCCCACTGTCATCGTCACCACCACCAGACTGGAAGTCTGCAAGACCCGACTTCTTCCGAGTCATCCATCATTCCAGATTACTCCTCACTTCACCTCCATGAGCTACCTATTTACCACTCTAGCTTTGCTAATGTAGAGTCGTAGATCCGTACAACCCTTCCGCTTGTCAACTTGTGCATGTCAACCAAATTGACATATTGGGCTAGATGCATTTGGCCCATAATTCTCTAAACCCTCCCAATCCATTTACCTACACAAATGACTGCAAGAAACTCTCTCTATTTTTGAAAAAAGAAGGCCCAATCTATTGTGCATCATACCTTAGGTGTTCTGAACAATTGAATATTGCACTGGAAGGCACAAGACAAGCGTGTGGCATTCACTGCAGCTACAATACATTTTTAGATTCAGTGAATTATGCATTCCTTACAGTTGTGAGGTGATAACATCGTCATGGTTAGAAGATTTTCATGCTGACATGAAAGAGAGCAATGATAAATGGGTCTTTTTCTTGTTGGCAATGCTAACAAATAGTATAAAAGGGGAGTAGTACTGGGGCTTCAAGTTTTGCAATTTATGAAAAGTGATTTGTATGAAGGAGCCAAAATTATGGTTGCAAAATTTGCTACTGACACAAAGAAAAGTAGGTAAATAAGATGTGAAGGGGGTATAAGGAGGTAACAAAGAGACGTAGACACAAGAAACTGCAATTGCCTGAATCTTGAGCTAAAAGAAAAGGCTGAAGGATCTCAGCTGCTCGGGCAGCATCAGAAGAGGGAATGGATAGATTTCAGCAATTCACAGCCAGTTGATTGCTTGAGAGTTGTCATTGTTACAGAAAGCGTTTTGAGAATCAAACTGATCACAAGATGCATCATATTCAGGAATTAACTGTAATAGGGCTTTGGTTCAATTGGTGTCAACAGTAGAAGAACTGGCTACAAATAACACAATCGAATTTAATGCACATTTGAATAGATTGATGGATGCTCTGCTTCTGCTATTGCATTCAGTATTCCCAATGTGGCCTCCTTTACATCAGCTGCTGGAGAACGTAGTTATGTGATGCAGGTACTATAACAACATTTAAAGCAGATGATGGTCTAGCATAGGCGGGACATCTAGGTCAACATGGACAATTTGGGCCAGAGGCCTCATTTTCCTTGTGTGACTCTATGATTCTATCATGCCCAATGTGCCAAGATACTCAAGGTGAATGAAAGCACAAATGCCGTTTGGGGAGTAACTATTTGACCACTGGGAGGAGGCAGTTGAGGAGGACCTGCGATTACTTTCTCTGTAGCAGACAGCACGGAGACCCTTTTAAACCTGTTATAATGGGTAAGGCACAGAGGGAAGCAAAGAGAGCCTTGAGCTTGAATCACAGAAGTTTTTACAAGGAAAGTATTTTAAACAGTGTTAACATAGACGACAGACGTAGTTTCTTAATTTACTTTTTAAAATTAATATAGCTTTTCAGAGACAATCCACATGAGGCCCTGGTGTTCCCCATCCCGTAACCCGTCTGTCACCTACACCAACTACAAGGCCCCAGTCTTCCAGCTGCTCCATTCATGCCCCTCTGTCCCCGGACGCTTACGTGCATTGTTCAGCCCGGGGAAGGACAACCACGCGTAGGTGCCCGAAACCAGCCGACCTGACGAAGCAGCGAGCCACAAGCTTCTGCACTTTGACCGGGCGAAGCCAGAGAGATAAACCTGAGGTGGATGGAGGTGCGGCCCGAGGGTGCGGCCAGGATCAGAGATGGGGCCGGGCTCAGTGCTGGGGGAAGGGGGAATCTGGCGATGGAGCTGGAGTCGGGGTCAGATACAGGGTCCGGTTGCTACCGCTCGAATCCTTGGTGCTTATTTGCTGGGGTGGAGCCATAAACGGGGCTGTCTCTTTTTCCCGTTCGAGTGCTCTGACGGTTGGTGGCGGAGAGGGCGGGGCCAGAGCTGGGGACGGGGCCAAGTATATTTCCCATTCGTGCCTCTGGTGGTCAGCGGTGAAGGGGCGGGGCCTAGGGTGGAGCTTGATCTGGAGGCGGGGCACGGTGCTGGTCCAGGGCAAAGATCCAGGGTGCATGGTCTGGGTGCGCAGCCTGTGCTGGGGGCGGGGCTGCGTCTCTTTACCGCCCGAATCCTCTGGCAGTTGGAGGCGGGAGGATCGCGCCGTTGGCTTTGGAAGAGTAGACAGCGCACGTGGTCCGTTCAAGTGCGATTGCATGCAGAACTGCCATAGAAACATAGAAAATAGGTGCATCAGGAGGCCATTCGGCCATTGTGATCATAGCTGATCGTCCCCAATCAATAACCCGTGCCTGCCTTCTCCCCATATCCCTTGACTCCACTAGCCCCTAGAGCCCTATCTAACTCTCTCTTAAATCCATCCAGTGATTTGGCCTCCACTGCCCTCTGTGGCAGGGAATTTCACAAACTCACAACTCACTGGGTGAAAAAGTTTTTTCACACCTCAGTCTTAAATGGCTTCCCCTTTATTCTAAGACTGTGGCCCCTGGTTCTGGACTCGCCCAACATTGGGAACATTTTTCCTGCATCTAACTTGCCCAGTCCTTTTACAATTTTATGTTTCTATAAGAACCCCCTCATCCTTCTAAACTCCATTGAATACAAACCTAGTATTTTCAATCTTTCCTCATATGACAGTCCCGCCATCCCAGGGATCAATCTCATGAACCTGCGCTGCACTGCCTCAATCACAAGGATGTCCTTCCTCAAATTCGGAGACCAAAACTGGACACAATACTCCAGATGTGGTCTCACCTGAGCTCTATAAAACTACAGAAGAACCTCTTTACTCCTATACTGAAATCCTCTTGTTATGAAGGCCAACATTCCATTAGCTTTCTTCACTGCTTGCTCTACCTGCCCGCCAACTTTCAACGACGGGTGGACAAGGACGCCCAGGTCATGCTGCGCTTTCCCCTGCTTAACCTAACCCCCATTGAGATAATTGCCTCCTTATTTTTGCCGCCAATGTGGATAACCTCACATTTATCTATATTATACTGCATCTGCTGCACATCTGCCCAGTCACTCAACCTGTCCAGGTCACCCTGCAACCTCCTAACATCCTCTTCACAGTTCACACTGCCACCCAGCTTTGTATCATCCGCAAACTTGCTAGTGTTGCTCCTAATTCCCTCTTCCAAATCATTAATATATATGGTAAACATGGTTGTGGCCACAAACGCCGAGCCTTGCGGCACTCCACTCGCCACTGCCTGCCTTTCTGAAAAGGACCCGTTCACTCCTACTCTGCTTCCTGTCTGCCAACCAATTTTCTATCCCTGTCAACACCCTACCCCCAATACCATGTGCTCTAATTTTAGTCACCAGTCTCCCGTGCGAGACCTTATCAAAGGCTTTCTGAAAGTCTAGATACACTACATCCACTGGCACCCCTTCCTCCATTTTACTTGTCACATCCTTAAAAACACTAATAAACTAAACCAATGTTCGGTGGGAAACAAATGATCCTCATCGAACTGCCCTGACAGTACACAACAGTTTCCGTTGCAAATGTGTGCGCTTCGGCAAAGTCCTACAGGGGTTGGCCGGTTCAACGAGAACATGCATCGCTGGGGGCTGCGTTCATCAGCAGTCTGCGTCTGTGCTGAACAGCACAGCACATAATATTCGACTGTGCTGTCCTCCGCCCCCCTGGTGGAGGGTTAGACCTCACGGCTCTTGACAACAGCACATTGAACTGGCTACAGTGCCTGGAAGGCATTACATAACTTCTGCTGCCTCAAACGCAAGAGGAAAAATGTGAGGTCTCTCGACAATGGTTCTCACCAGTGCATAGGGTGTCTCGCCGTCTTTTCGTGAACCTGCCGAAAGCTCAGTCACCATTTCTCTACCGTGGGTGGGAGAACTCTTCCACAAGGCCTGCCAAACATTTGAGGTAATGGGCTTCAACATATTGTCCCAACTTCTCTCCATGTCCCTTGAGCTCTTCAACATTACTAAATATTCTCAACATTAAGCATTTGGTAAACCAACATCTGGAGTTCCTTGTGTCAATATGAACTATATCTCCCTTTATATATTTAATGACGACCATCTTTGCTATCTCGGGTAGAGAATTCCACAGAATGTCATCAAACACTGGCTGAAGAAATTTCTCCTCACAGCAGTTGTACATGGCATGCCCATTACTTTGGTAGCTTACAATCCAACTCTATGAACATTCAATTCTCCAATTTTAGATAACTTCTACAAACAACTCCTCTCCTCCCTATCCCCCCTCCCTCCTAAGAGTCCATTAACCCGCTCCACAATTCACAACTCTGTATCCCTCTTGGGCTCTTTTTTTTTTTTTTACAAAAATCAGCTTATCAGGTAAGGGCCTCCTTACCTGAGGTCATCGTTTGCCGGCTCTGATTGTCTTGTATTTTATCACTTTTTTTCTCACACTTGTTTTACTACACTGTCTGAAAAAGGGTCCCGACCTGACCCAAATGAACGAGTCACCATGGATCCCATGTATCTTAATATTCTGGGTCAACCTACCATGTGGGAATTCATCATGCCTTATTGAAATCCATGGAATCAACATCCATTGCCATATCCTCATCGATCACATTTGTCACCTCAAAAAACTCAATCAAGTTCACAAAGTTATCTTGAATGTCCGAAATTAACCCATTCTCTTTCAAACGCGAGTAAATCCTATCACCAAAAATTGTCTCCAGCATCTTCCAATTACTGTTTTGTGTCTCACCAGCCTATAATTTGCTGGATTGTCTCTACTTCACTTCTGAAACAAAGGAATAACATTTATTACTTTCCAGTTCTCTGAGACCTCATGTGTGGCCAGAGAAGATTCAAAGATCATTGGCAATGCTTATGCAGTCTCCTCCTTTGCCTCTCTTAATAGCCTGTGATAGATCCGTGGGATTGATCCACCATAATGCTCTTCGAGAGCCCCAACACAACCTCCTTCTTAATCTCATACCTCTCTTCCATATTGGTATTCTGAATACTAATTAGTAGTCTGAAGAAGGGGCTCGACCCGAAACGTTACCCATTCCTTCTCTCCAGAGATGCTGCCTGTCCGCTGAGTTACCCCAGCATTTTGTGTCCACCTTAGTATTCCCCACACTGATCTCACTGTCCACCGTATTCTTCTCCTTGATGAATACTGATGCAAAGTACTCGTTTATGGATAAATGCATATGGCAGCAAGCAGCAGGAAACAAAGCCATGGGTGGCCTCTTTGATAATTTGTACCCAGCTTCTAAGTTTGGAATCTAGAATGTACAATAAGCAGCGATCAGTTTTTTGTGGACACATAGCATAACCAACAGAGCATTTAGGACCAATATTTCTGAGGGTGATATAACAAACCAACCCAGCAATTATTTATTAACCTGGTGATTTACTTGGAGTATGATTAAAGTCACTCCTGCTTTCAGTTGCCAAGTCCCTAGTGTTTGGAATTTTTTCACTCCACCATTCTTTCTCTCTCCTTCTCTTTCCCCCTTTAAGATCCCCCTTAAAAGTCACATCTACAATAAAACCTTTGTAGATCAATCCTGCCACCTAATTCCAAATATTATTTGATAATACTTCTTTCCATTGCCATGGGATGTTTCATGATGTTAACAGTACTTTATAAATAGGCATGGGATACCTATCCACTTTAGATCCTGAAGTATCTCTCCAACAACTCCAAACTCATGAAACATCATCTTGAGTACTGCCAGACTCAAGTGTACCTAAATGACTGGATGTATTTTCTTGTTTTCACATCCTGACAACATCCTTGTGCCACCCTGCTACCATCTTGCAAGTTGTACCAGATTGCAGGCTCACAAATTTGGTAAGTGCATTACACACTCCTTTGATAAGGCTCAAAATTCTCACAAACACAGTTCAACACAAGTGTCTTCCTTCTACCTTACTACTAATCCTATGTTTCTTGTCCGATCTCATCTTGCACAGGAAAGGCACTAAAGAACATTTGTTTTTCATTTTTCTAGGATGTGGATATCGTTGTCAAGGCCAACATTTATGGCCCATCCCCAATTGTGCCTTGAGAAGTTGATAGTGAGTCACCTGCAAATGAGTAGCTTGCTGAGCCTTTTAACAGACCAGGTAAGGATGGCAAATTTCTATCACTGGTGTAAATTTGTGAACCAGACAACCTGATATCTGTTTTTGTGATCATTATTCCTGACTAGTTGGGTTAATCCCTCAAAATTCAAAATTATTAAATGAATTTCCGTTCCATATCTATCAGTGGTGGAATTTAAATCACAATCTCTGGATTGTCAATCTCGGCTTCTGGATTGCTAGTCTATTAAATTAACCACAGTGACAAAAATGAGCTGCTTAAGTGTATGAAGACTGTCAGTGACTATGCATCGATAGTTTGAAAGTGATGTTTCCAAATTACTTACACTAAGCTGTGGAATTAATGTCCCTGGCCAGACTAGTTTACATACAACTCCTCTATATTATCTTCAATGTATTTTTAAAACATACTCGGGCTCCCACCTTCCTACTGTATGAGTTTGAAAGGAAGCTTTAAAAATATATATCAGGGCGGGTGCGGTCGATTTTGAGAAATCTTTGAGCAGGTAGAAAGATGATTTGAGAACAAGCTAAAAAATACTGAGGTAACGAAAATTGAAGATACAGATGTGAGAATTGGCGAACCAGAGTTGGTAATACTGAAGGAGTTCATAAAAATGGCAGTTTAACCCAATGAGCAAATTATAATAATAGCAGGAATACTTTGAATAAAATAGAATGAGTTGCTACATGAAAAAAAATCAAAGTAATTTGAGTACCTATGTCTAACTTTGAAATAGAAACCCTTTATTTGCCTTTAGGTATAAAGTCAAGTATTTGGTAACTTCTTGTCCACCGATGAAATAAAGTAATGGTAATAAAGTAATGGAAATTAAGGAAAGTCAACACATTTTTTATTTTTATTAAAATTCATAAACACCTCCATCACATTTTATCAAAATGATACATCAAACCATGTAACTGTGTATGATATTGAACAAATTACTTAACATGGTAATTAACATTGTCTTGGTCTTTTGTGAACTACATTTGAAAAAGATTGAGATCAACATCTTATTTATTCCTGTTAAACACTTAACATGCCATATAACAAACATACATCTCAGTAAATCAATTTCATGTTTCTCAGTCCAATATCAAATTAACTCAAATTAGATAGCTTATAAATTTTACACAACATTTTCTATAATCAGCTTGCATTGCGATGGGCATTGAGGGCACATTCTCATTTCTGCTTACAAAATAAATGCTGCGCTTACAGCACAATTAAGACTTGTCATATTTTTTTCCCCACTTTATGAGTGAAGCAATATACCTAAAAATGTTACATGATTGTTACATTGTATTTTTACTAAATGTGCTTATCTATACATAATAAATGTATTCAGAGCAATATTCGAGATCATAGCTATTTTAAAGACTGCTTCTTTGAAAGAGAAAAACTTTGAAGGGCCATGGTAGCTCAACAGCTATGGATATATGTAAAAACTTTTATTTCTAAAGATTTTGATGCCTCTGAGTCTACCTACACCTGTCTCTTGGCAGACTTTGAAGTTAGCTGCATCAATTAAGAAAAGCAAGTAAACCTCAAAATTTTCAGGCCCACCTACCCGTCATCAATTATAGAAAGACGGGTAGGAAAGTGGGAGACAAATGCCTTTCCTTGAGCAGAATGATGCTCAGGATCTGGACTAGGACACAAGCGTACTGCTATAGTGGTGGGAACCAGAGCTTGCAGTCCCTCAGTTTAATAGCATTTCAAGAAGTATTTACCAAGTATTTCTGTAAAGTATACTTAGCTACTTCTGTCAAGCCTGATCCTGAGCTTGTAATTCATATCATATTCATGACTCTTCCTCTCCTCATGAACTTTTCACAGCGACATGTTGATGTTTTTGACAGTTTATTGAAAGAGCAAGAACTGCTTTATCGACAACTCTCATATGTATCTCTATCTCCAGATTTTTATTTGTTTTCTAATCTCTTCCCTTACATATTAACAAATAGGCTAGATAATGTTATACTTTATTATCAGGCTGAGTTCAAAGTCTCAGTAAAACTGGTTTACATTCACACTGATCAAATGCTGGTCAGAGTTCAACTGACATTTGCTGTTTTCATTGGAGGGACACCTTCAATGTAGCCACTTTCTCGAGCTGTTTAATTTTCTAATTTGATTTGAAAGACCTTGCATAGGGGCGACTGAAAGAGAAGCTGGTTTTCCCAACATGCAACTTGGTCCACCTGATAAAATAGTGACTGAAAAACTAGAAATTAATTTGCTCAGTCATTTTTCTGCGCACGTTATTACGGACAGATCGTATGTAAACAAGCAAGACAAGGCAAATACCACAGTGACCAGAGTTCGGTTGTAACAATGCACCTGAATAAACTACAGCAGAGTACAAAAATAATTTGCTACTGTGTAAAATAGTTTCTTAAGTCTTTTGTGTTTGCCTATGTGAAAATTGAACTTCGCATTTTCAAATGGTTTAGGATTAAGAGTCCAAAACCACTCAAACTCTTAAGATCAGTGAACATATCAGGAGGCGAGTTCCAAGATCTTTTGACAAAGGCTGATAACAAAATATAAATTTTTAATGAAAGAAAACTTTCTTACGCCTTGTAACATTCTTGGGTGTCCCAATGCTATTAATGAATTAATTTTTGAAATGTACACTTGTTTAAAGGGCAAACACAATATAATTCACGTTGATGGAACACAATAAATCCGATGAACGACTGGTTAATCCAGTTTTGCCTAAGGAAAATAATTTAGCCAGGACTAAAACAATTGACAAATGTGATTTTTTTAATCTATTGACTAGACTGACTGATCTCAGTTGAAAGTCTGCTTCAAATTACAATGCTGGTGCTGTATTTTCCTCTCCCAATTAGATTTGCTCAATTTCCACCTTCAATACCTCGTCCTACGCTTTCAACTCATACTCGCTTACCCTCCTTTACCTGAACTTCCCTACACCATCCACTTTTTATACCCACTGAAGAATGAAGTAATCTCAATTGAAACAAACAAGATTTTGAATGGAAGATAGACACAAAAAGCTAGAGTAACTCAGCGCAACAGGCAGCATCTCTGGAGAGAAGGAATGGGTGATGTTTCGGTTCTTCAGACTGTTTGTCTGAATGGGATTTTTTTGAATGGGATTGATGTTGTAGATTCCTCCAACTAGTGAATCTGAAATTGGGGCAATGTCTCCAAATAAGAGATGAATTTAAGACTGAGATGAGAAACATCTTCAGTTAGAGAGCTGAAATTCTCTGCCTAAGTCATTGAAGATATTCAAGGTTAGTTAGGACTGATAGATTTGGACGAGTAGAGAATTGGGATACGGTGATGAGACAGGAAAGATGAGGTAAGGAAGAGAGAGGTTTAGAATGGTCCAGCTGACTGCCAGAGCAGGCTTGATTGGCCAAGAAACATACTCCTGGTATTCATGTTTCTGTTATCATTTTTGTCAAGTATCAAAGTGTTATGTGAGCATTTACAGTAGATTTTCAATTTTTACAAACATTTATTGTCGGCGCAGCAAATGATTATGTCTGCGGAAAATGTTCTTAAAGCTGATCTCGTATAGCCCTTAAATCACTAGGAGAATTTTGTTTTCTCATCTCTGGTTAACATTATGACCTAAATCAAGCAGACAAAAATGCTGGAGAAACTCAGCGGGTGAAGCAGCATCTTTGGAGCGAAGGAATAGGCAATGTTTCGGGTCGAGACCCTTCTTCAGACTGATTTAGCTTTCTTTAAAAACATTGACATCAGTTGTTCCCAGTTCATATACAGCGTGCAAAAGCAGATTACATTTTCCCGAATCATTATTCAGTTGCATTCTAACTGTAACGTGAGAAGAATGCCCTCTAGTACAGATTTTCAATTTTCCATGATCAACTAATGTCCACTCCTGATCTAATCTAGAATATTTTTGTGCTATGATAATGTGTGTCTTTTAAGTTAGGTTGAAAATTCTGAATTATATCTGCCATGTTTTTATAAAACCTTGATAAAAAACGTTGTTCTCTTGGTCAAGCTTGAATTTGAAGCTTAAATATACATGAAAGAATATTAATTGAGTTTTCACATATGAATAACAATTGGCTGTATACATTTTAACCTAATGTTTGTGCTCTGCTCTAGATATATTTTAAATCTTTATTATTACTAATGATAACTAATCATTAGCTGCAGGTCATTTCCTAGAAATTCACAGTGATTACATTTTATTTTAAGTTTCAGTGTAGCTCTTCACTCCATGATACCAAATAAATTGACTCCAGTGTTTGTTCTGAAAAATTCAAATCAGTTCAAAATTGGGATCAAATCGATTATCCCTTACCAGAATCAAAATGCATTGCAACCCCCACAGTCTTCAAAGCTCGCTTTGGAAATACTGCAATCATTTCAGTTTACAATCACAGTGAAAATAAACAGGAATATCTTAAATTGTCTGTGTGTAATAGCCCTACTCCCTAGGAAAAGAAGAACAAAGAGTACAATCTCTCATCAAATGCTATACATTTTCTGGTATTTAGATTTGAAGATCCGTGAAGAGCAGGAACAGCAAATTACCTGCTAAATGAACTGCAGATCCCCGTGAATTAACTTCATTCTCCTCCAGCATAATTATAGCCCTACAAACATTTCCACTTGTTAAAACTCATCATGTTTAGGTCTTTGTGATATATTCTTTGAGTTATCTGCTTAGTACATTTTAATTCTTGTTTTAATGGACCACTAAAATATCAAATGCAACATGGAGTTGATGTCATAGTGCAATAATTAAGAAAGTAGCAGATGGGAGTGATAGTTTTCAGCTGTATATTATGAGGAAAAAAGTTGCTCCATCAAAATTAAATGGAGCTTGGGAAATTTAAGCTGTTCCAAAGTGATTGGGTATTTTGTACAGTGTATTATTCTTCCTACATACCAGGCTATGTCTACTTCAAGTATGAGAGGGGGGAATGGGGTAGGGGTTTCAGTAGATCTGAGGGTCAAATATATAGTTTCACAAAGATGTCACAATGGTAATCTTAAATCCTATGTTATTTTGAAGTCTTAAAGCAGATGTTTGTAGGAGATATATATTTTACGTTCTGCATCATTCATATTTCAATAGATAAAATGACAGTTACTGCATCCTGGTAATTCCAATCCCCAAATGACATTTTTAGAGACCCTAGAAATGGCCTACACTAACCTCTTGGCTAAAGTTGTCACTGAGCTCAAAGAGGAATATAAAAAAGTTACTCTCACGACTAAATTAAAAATATTTAAAACGTGTAGATAGAATACATGATATTTTGTCAGTCTTCGCATTCAATGTGTCAAAATGTGAATATATTAATTAAGTTTCATAGTTATATTCTTAGAAAGGTAAGAATTGTTCCTCTGTTTTAAAATGAGAGGATCTATTTTTACTAATTTTTAAAACAAATGTTGCTGAAGAAAAATAACCGTACACCAGACAACATGTGCTTTTTCACAAAAGTATCCTTAAAGCGCATGACAATATCTTACAAACAACTTTTGGATGAAAATGCAGTGATTTGTTTTTGGTTGTATTATCTATGGGAGCAACAGGAGAATTCTCAAATATTGAACAGGAGAATGGCTCATATGATGGGATAACATTGCTGATCTCAGCACATCACCTTAAAAACATCTGCATCTCCAATGATAAGTGGAAAATACCTATTTAGACACAAACACTTTATGCACTCTGCAAAACACTGGTATCCTACTTGCAGCCTGCTGATTTATCAGAATGCTCTTAATCATATAGGCTGAACCTTGGGCTGTGTGCGATTGTGCAAGGAACCTGGGTGACACCCTGTGCCCATTGACACCTATGCATTGATTTTATACAACTCAGTGTGGGAAAGCTGTCAGTGTGGGCTGGACGGTGTGTGAAGCTGGGAAGTGGGGGCAGGGGGCCACTCAACACTGAAGTGTGGGGCTCGGGGCTGAATCCTAACCACGTCAGTGCGCACAGGGGTGCTTGTGTGCTGGCAGACCATCTAAATCCTGTGGTATCTTTCATTGACTGCTCTTGGATGTGACAATGTCAAAGACCAGTGACCACAACTGAGCTCAGTACCAAAGATACATCTCTGGGCTGGAGAGAGCTGTGCAGCTGAACAAGTAGGGGAGAGTCAAATTCCCTCACACCTCATGTTGATAAAGTAGATGGTAAATCTGGACATTATGTCAATATATTGCATGGTCTGTACCAGACATGGTACAGCCCTGAGCCCAACATCTCAGTGCTGAAGAGCAAAATGCTTACCATAGTCCACTTAACACCACCCTCCGCCAGCAGCCTGGTCACACTGGCTGATCGCTAGATTCGCTCCAGGTTTCCAGCAACCAGTTTCCCAGCAGAGCAACATCTAGAAGCAGGTTATGCAGATGTTTGCTCCAGGTGTTTCATGGCACCTCATATGCTCTTCACCACTTCAGTAACATTCAATTCCTAGGCCCCCAATTGCCTCATCTTTACCATGGACATCCAGCCCCTTTACATCCCCATTCCCCATCAGGAAGTTCTCAACACCCTTCAGTTCTTGAACAAAGACCCAAATAGTTCTCCTCAACAAACACTCTCTTCTACCTGGTGGAACTTGTCCTCACCCTTAACAGTTCCTCTTGTTTTCTTCAAGTCAAAGAAGTAGCCATGGACAATCACATGAGCCCCAGCTAAGTCACTCTGAACACTCCTTGCTCTAAATGTACCCCAGCAACATTCCCAAAGTATTTGTTTACTAAATCAAAGATTGCATTGGGGCCCCCTCCTGCACCTGTGCAGAACTCATTGATTTCATCAACCTGATTTCCACCCTATCCTCAAATTCACTTGGACTATCTCTGACATCTCACACCCCTTTCTCGGTCTCCGTCATAGAGGACAGATTATCAATTGCTGTCTACTACAAACCCACTGACTAACCCAGCTGCCTTGACAACACCTCCTCCCACTTGGCCTGTTGTAAAGACGCCATCCGTAACTCGCAATTTCTATGTCGGCCAAGATGAGGCTTTCCACTCCTGGATATTTGAGATGTCCTCTTTCTGCAGTAACCACCACCTTCACCATGATCCCACCATCAGTCACATCATCCCATCTCCATCTCTTTCAATTATTCGTAAAGACCACTCTCTCCGCAACATCTTGGTTCACTCATTCCTTTCCACCCTACCTGCTCCCTTCCTAGGCACTTTCTCCTGCAACAACAGGAGAAATAACACAATTCCATTCATCTCCTCTTTTACTTCCACCCAGGGACCCAGCAACTCTTCCTGGTGAGACACGGGTTCACAAGCACCTCTTCCAACCTCATCTATTCCATTCAGTGCTCCTGATGTGGCCTCATTTTCATCAGCAAGACCAAGCGACCTAGACTAGGGGACGGTTTCGCCAAACACTTGTGCCCTGTCTGCCAAGGCCTGCTGGAGCTCGCAGTTGCTCACCATTTTAACTCCTATTGGAGGATCCCACCACTTTATGTCCATGACCTCCATTGCCAGAGTGAGGCCACTAGAAGAACAACACCTCATATTCCACTTGGGTAGCCTTCAACCCAATGATAAGAGCATTGAATTTTACAGTTTCAAATAATACACTCCCTACCCCCTCGCTTTCCCCTGCAACCCCCATACTGGTGTGCGCACATTTTTGCCACCATCTCCCTCCACCTTAGTCACTTTACTCCTATCCCTTCCTCCATATGCTCATCTCCGAGTCTCAAGTCCCCCATTTCCCATTTATCCCCCCTCTTTCCCACCCGTTTCCACCCATATTACATTACATTTTACTTATGTTCTTTTTTCTCCTTTTCATCTCTTGCCTTTATCATTGACTCCTCCCACCTTCCACTCTCCCTCTTCCCATCTCACCTATCACATTTGCCAGGCCTTGCCTCACCCCCACCTCTCTTTTCTAGTTTTCTACCCCCGACTGGGGTCAGTCTGAAGAAGGATCCCACCCCAAAATCTTGTCTGGCCCTTCCCTCCACAGGTGCTTGACCCACTAAGATCCTCCAGCACTTTGTTTTTAATTCTCAATAACACGTTTCTGTATGGATGGTGCTATAAAGGCAACTTTTAGAACCAATTCTATTAGCTCTGTCATTCCTGGGAACATATTTTGAATGCTAAGGGAGGTACCAGTGTAGTTGATATTTTAACTCCTGCACAATTGATAAATTGTAAAACTTTAAAAAAAAATGAAAAGATGAGGATGATGCATATCAAGATCACCAACACTGAAACATAGTGGTTGAGATCCATGCACATATGCACACATACACTTCAGCATCAGTTATCTGTTTGAGAACGTATAATTATGATAATAAAATCACCAAGGAGATTTTTCTGTTACTTTGGTCCATGACTGGTTTGTTGTAATTCATTCCTCGGCTTGTTGGGCTAACTGTCTCTCACAAAGGCTTAGAGCATGGTGCACAAACTGGTACTGCTCACATGTCTGGATCATTCCTCCCCTGAGAAAGAATACAACATGTACATCAGATGGGGGTTCCTGTGAAAGAGCAAAATACAAAACTTCTGTTGACACTGAATCAACTCTGGAAACATTCGACCACTTTTACAGCCCAGCTGCCTAGCATTTGGTCTTTCATTTGCCAACAAATTTATACAATTGTTAATTGCACAAATATTCCCCAGTTTCTACCTTTGACATCCTTCTCATTTGGTTCATGAAAGCAGGAACATGTAATGTGGCGATACCAATCCTTAATATTGGCAAAATGATCAAATCCATTTTGAAGGCAATCTAAATGCAGCTGGCTTTCATATAAAAAGCAGCATTTTAAAATAGAAAATAATATCCTATTTAAATCATAGAACCCCAATTACCATTTCAGGATAAAAAGTGATTGAAGCTTGAAGGATGGTATTTAAAATGATTGCCAGAGGTAATTGGTGAACAATTTAATTGGACCCTGGAGAAGCAAAGGGGTCTCTTTGACAAAGGAGTTGGGAAGGGAGGAAAGGAATGATTAGGGATAGGTGGAAGTTATTGAAAAGAACAAGAGAATGGGAGTGGTTAGGAGGCAGTGTAGGCAATTTAAAGATGATAAATGGCAACTTGAAACAGCCTGTGGTTTTAAAAGGAACACTACTTTTCCTGTTCATTTAATGTTCAGGTGTGCATTTTTTACAAAACAGGCCGTAAATTGCAGTCTTCTTAAGGATCACTGATTGTATTTTGCAAAGTTCATTTAACAAATGATCTCACATATTAACATGGGGTGGGAGATTGCAACCTTCGCTTGGTCAGCCCAGTTTCAACTAATGCAATCAACCTGCCGTGCACAATCAAATAAGATCAAATAGAAAAAGTTGGCCTACAACTTTAGGCTGTGCTCGCCATAAGCAAGAAGAAGACATATTAACATTTGGTCTCTTCTTGTACATGGGAATGAATTAATAGCAGATTTGAATATGGGTCATGCATATATCTTTTGGTATTTTCCCAGGATGACATATCTGTTCAGATTCAGAATGTGTGAATGGTTCAGAATGTGTGCCTATGACTAATGCTATCCTTTACACTCAATTTAAAAAAAAATCAGGAACAGTTAGCATCTGTTTTACATGATCTTGCTTGCTTCTGGTACCCTGTCTATAAAGCAAAACACAATCTGTTGATTTCACAGCTTTTATTTGAGAATTTTGTTTACAAAGGCTATTTATATTCCTCTCAGCTCATTTCCAAATTATGTGAAAGCATCTCAAAATACTTTATCCCAAGCAGATGGAGAACAGGTTTTCCAACAGAAAAAATATCAGCAAAGAATGATTTCAGTTATATATAGCTTCAGTGAACAAATTGTACTGTTCTTATCAAATGAGGCCAGTGTGGTTCATGTGTATATAGACGTCCCAAGTAATATGTTTGCCAGCAAGGTTGAAGGGCATGGAATAAAGAAGCAGGGTGGATAAGAATTTGGCTAAGGGATAGAAAACAAAATCAAAACGAACTTTGATTTTTAGCTGCTCCATAAACTAAAGACTGTGGTGTTCCCGAGAAAACCAAGAGAACTGTTTTTCCCGATAGATAGTTATAATTTGGATTTGGATGGAGGAGGATAAATTTCAAAATCCAAAGTCAATACAGAACAGAGAGAAAGATCACGATGGTCTTCAAGGTGACATAAGCTGATGAAAAAAGGTGACAGATGAAATTTAACACAGAAAGTTGTGGTGGTACATTTTGGTAGGGATAAATAAAAAAAGACAAATAAATATAAAAGGTGCAGTTCTAGAGATATTACAAGAAAAGAGACCTGCAGATAAAAAGGCATGAAACTTTACAGATGGCAGAGCAGAGTGATTATCTGATCAATGTAGAATACAAAATAAGAAAGTTGTGAGTTTTCATAAAATACTTATTGTTCAAAAGTGAAGGAATTTGTCAATTTCTTAGAACAGGGTGGTTAACATGAAATATTGCAGAAGCATTCAAGTAAAGGTCCAGAAGACAGAGAGAAATTATAGTGAGTGCAGGTTTAAAGTGAATACACAGATATAAAGAGCCAAAGTGAGTGACATTGGTAAGGTATGTGGCGGCAGATTCACTTGTAGTTCTCAAAAGGGATGTAGTACAGTGTGAAGACTTGGCTCTTGGTTTGGCCCTCTTTCACAATTAATTTCTTGTTAATAGAGAAGTTGTAAATGTTTATTCTCCACCCCTTTTTCAAATCATCTACAAAACAATATATCATGAGAAAAGGCACAGTTCCAAAACCATAAGAGACCTATGTTGATGGATTATAAGGATGTATACAAAATAAATTAATTAATCAACTATATTTGCATCTGCAGTCTTACCATATGTACAATAAAATTATTGCACAGTTGTGAATACAACAAAACATTTATTCTAACTAGAAATACTTTGGTAGATTATTAGTTATTGCTGAAAATGTTTCATTTACTCTTGCCATACCTTTAGTATATATTTATTTTGTATTTTATTTGTATCTCATTTCATTGATGTAATGTTTCCTGAAGCTTTTATGCTTATTGACAATTACCTGTCTATCCTCAGTTGACAAGTTGTCCGTAGCACATCAACCACACCAGAGTACTTCAGCTCTCTGTAACAGATGCTGGTGGCAATGAAACATCCTGTCCTTCCAATGCCTGCACTGCAAAACAATAATGAGTATCCCAAGTAAATATTGTATTGCACATAAAGTGATGGAACTAGATTTTGCACAATTACGACAAGTGAATGACATAAAAGCGACTATTTGGTTGAGAACATCACCTTCTAGTGGAATCCATCTAAGGAAATCATTGAAGAGGTTGCTTTAATGAGAGAGAAGACTGGGTGAAGAGCCATGCTATGAAAAAGAAAAGTAATTCACGAAGCAGAGCTTAAATTTCCTCACACGTGATAATTAAAAACCTACAGGTGAAGGAGCTGGAATTTAAAGAGCCAAGTTCAAAGAAAAGATTGTATTAGGGTTGTAAAAGTGCGGTGAGGTTCTAGCTCTGAAATTGTGTAGGTCCTACCTGCAGTGGACTAAAACTGGTCCACTGTTGTCCTTCTTTGCTTGCATCCTAGCTTCTTCCACCTCCTGGACTAGTTGTAAAAGAGGTCGAGCATTGTCTGGTGTCTTCTGATCTGGCCATGATGTGTACCAGTAGTGCTTTAAATGTCGTTCCTCAAACCCATCCTAAAATGAGAAATATATAGTGAAAACTGGAGTGCGAGGAGACTTTGCAGGTCTGCACATAGTATGTGTTAAATGAGGTACCACCAGGGGGCACCGTATGATGGCTGCCTCACCAATGGTCTGACTGATCTTTTTCCTTCTTTGTGGTTTTAGTTTGTTGTAAAATGTATGTTTTAGTTTATCTTTAGTTTTGTTTATGCGGAGGGTGGTGGGTGGGAATGGGGGAAACTTTGTTTATCTCTATCCTCGACGGAGATGCGACTTTTTCCGTGTCATATCTCCATCTGCACTGCGGCCTAACATCGTGGAGCTGGCGGCCTCTTGCTGCGACCTCGAAGCTCCAACCGCGGGAGCCTGCGGACAACAACCTTTGGCAGGGATCGACCTCGAAGCTCGAATCGCGTGGGCCTGCGGACTTTTAACAACGTGGACCTTGCGCTCCCTGGTTAGAGACCTGGTTCGGAAGCTCCAAGCCGCGGGAGCTTTGACCGCCCCGACGCAGGAGCTTCGATCACCGCGATGCGGGAGGTTCAATCGCCATCTGCTGGAGTTTTAATTGCCCCGACTGCGGATGGTTTGACTCCCCTGATATCAGGAGATAAGGAGGAAAGAAGATAATACTTTATTGTCTTCCATCACCGCGGGGAATGAGTAGGAGCCGCTGTGGTGGATGTTTATGTCAAATTTTTATGTAGTTGTGGGTCTTGCTGATTTTTTGGTATGACTGCATGGCAAACCAAATTCTTTGTATGTTGCAAAACATACTTGGCTAATAAATTACGATTATGATTATTATGATTATGACATTTTGCAGTGTTTCCAAATGGTTATGGGAGTGAAGCCTTTTTATATAGAGTTGTATTTGGGTATGAGAAAGACCGTGTAAACAAGAACAGCATAAAGAAGAAGAATTTATCAAAATCCTGAAAGGAATGCACTATTATTATTCAAGTAAGAGGCGGATGTTGTGAATAAATTTTGATTTTGTTTTATTTATGTTTTGATCTTTTAATTTGTGGAATTAAATCTGTAAAAAGGAAAGTTGTTTTAAATTTTACTCCCTGTTAACTTTGAAAAATAAGACGTTATGTTCATGCTACAGGGACTGTTTCAGTTCATTCCTTTCCCAATAAACAATTTATAAAATAGCTTCAAGTCTAGAATTTTGTTTGGAAAATTGTGGCCACAAAGAGACTCTAGTAGTTTGAATGCTGGGATTGAGGATTTGGTTAGAAGTTTATGGGTGATATATTGGTTCACATCAGGAGCACATCTGTTAAATTTAGTTATCAATCTTCACTGACTGGCTGCCATATAATTTTGTGGGTGCTAGCAGAACAATGTGGCAAAGCAGCAGAGAGAACTTCAACAATCCAGGTTCATTTCCTGTGCTGTCTATGTCAAGCTTGCACATTCTCCACAGCACCGTGTGGGTTTCCTCACATATCCTGAAGGTATGATGCATGGTAAAGTAATTGGGAACTATACAAATAATTCTGAATGTAGGTAGGTGGTAGGAGAGTCAGGCTAGAGTTGATGTGCATGTGAGAGCGAATGGGTCGCTATAAAATAAGGGGAATAGGATTTCCGAGAGCTAGCATAAATGTAGTGGACTGAATGACCCCCTATGTTGTGAGAAAAATTGAATAAATATAGATAACTATTGAAAGGAAGATGAAAGTCTTCCCTTGCAACCACAGGAAATGCTACACTTGTCGCTTTACCTCCCGCCTTGATTCCATTCAAGGACCCAAGCAGTCTATCCAGGTGTGGCAGAGGTTCACCTGCACCTCCTCCAACCTCATCTATTGCATCCGGTGCTCTAGATGTCAGCTGCTCTACATCAGTGAGACCAAGCGTAGGCTTGGCGATTGCTTCGCCGAACACCTCCGCTCAGTTCGCAATAACCAACCTGATCTCCCGGAGGCTCAGCACTTCAACTCCCCCTCGCATTCCAAATCCTACCTTTCTTTCCAGGGCCTCCTGCATGTCCAGAGTGAGGACCACCATAAATTGGAGGAGCAGCACCTCATATTTCGCTTGAGCAGTTTGCACCCCAGCGGTATGAATATTGACCTCTAATTTCAGGTAGGCCCTGCTTTCTCCTCCCCTTCTCAGCTCTCCCTCAGCCCACTGGCTCCACCTCTTCCTTTCTTCTTGTCGCCCCCGCCCCCCACCCTCACATCAGTCTGAAGAAGGGTTTTGACCCGAAAAAGTTGCCTATTTCCTTTGCTCCATAGATGCTGCCTCACCCGCTGAGTTTCTCCAGTATTTTTGTCTACGTAAGATGAAAGTCAAGATCCACTGTTTTTTATTTAATTGGTACTTACCTATCTTTTAAACATGTACCAATAGAATTATTTTTACTTTTAATCTCCTCTGATGTTTGAACTCTTCAACAGTGAATCTGCAACATTTCTAATGATTTATTTCAGGATTTTCAAACCTCCTATTAGACTAAAATGTGTTTAAGCATTAGTTATTATATTTTTAAATCTTTGATACTTGCAGTCATCTATATGGCATGGAGTGATTGCGGATATCAAACAGTGAAAATGTACGGTTTCATGGGATTTAATTAGTTGATGTAGTAAAAGAGATGTTGGATTATAAGGTTAATAGTATGAGTAAATAGTATTCTTCATCAATACTTGATCCAACAATAATGGCAAAAGTCAAGGTCCAAAAAACAGCATCTTCCCACCTTCAGGGTGATGTTTCTCAAACTATAATCATCAGCATGTAGAACGTTGTTGATAAAGACTTCAATTCCTTGATAATTGGCTTGATCCTCAGGCCAGTACACTGTACATTTCTGAAATAATGAAACAGAGTAATGCATTTGAAAGAGATTTGTTGAAGACCACACAAAAACAAGGGGGCTTAGATTTAAACGTAGGAGAAGGCGTTTTACAAGGAATATTACTTTTTTTTGTTTACACACAGAGTGGTTGATATCTTGATGTTTCCAGTCCACATTGATGGAAGGATTCATGTTGTTTCCTCAGTACTTGTATAACTAAATTGCATTTAGGAATAGTAACAGATCTTTTATTGCATCTGTGAAAAGTAGGTGTGAGGGGGCTAGTAAGGAGCATGTGTTCTCGTTGCTGATTCCCCCCCCCCCCCCCCCCCCCCCCCCCCCCATATCTGTTTCCACCTATCACCTACCAGCTTCTGTCTCTGCACTCTGGGCTCCTGGCTCCATCTTCCTATCACCCCTGTTTTCACTATCTCTACCTTTCACCTACCAACCTTTGTTCCACTTCTACCTCATGTTTCTAAATAGTATCTTCCCTCTACACTGTCAAGATCCTATCGCAAAAATATATAAATCATCAACTGAACCAAGATCACATTCGCAAGCTAATCAAGTTACCCTGCCATCTTACTTCAGACATTCCACACCATTATATCCTTCAAGAATATTTCTCGGATCTCAAATTTCCCAGCTTTCAATCATGTAACACATCACACACAATTACAGCTACCAATATACTCATTCAGTACTTTTTTCCAATTTTAGAAGACAAGTGCCAGAAGCACCTAACTAAGGTAGGGGAATTTACTCTGTAATGGAAGAACCCATGTCCTGAGGAAGAGACATTTCCAGACGCAATTGGACTACCCAGCTTTATTGCAAAGCCATAGTTTTTTCTCACAAACTGCATATGATGTGATTACACATTGTGTAACGGATATAGCGGAAGAGCCATGGCCACCTGGCCTTTACCTTTCAAATGCATTATGGGAGGACACTTCAACTGCCCTCTTCAAATTCTCAACAAGCATTTGTCACACTTACTTTAATCACTTAGGCTGCACTTCAAGAAGTACCATGAAGGTGGAGCATTCTGGGGCAGCCACTGAGAATAAATAGTTTAATTTCTGTAAAGCCTATTGGTTGTTATAATGTGTAAGAAGCAACTGCAGATGCTGGTTTAAACAGAAGATAGACACAAAAAGCTGGAGTAACTCAACGGGTCAGACAGCATATCTGGAGAAGAGGAGTAGGTGATGTTTCGGGTCGAAACCCTTAAAATGTTTTCTTTTTGTGTCCTTAATGAAGATTAAATGTGATAATTAGCTTGCGGTAGAATTTGAAGCAATTTTATCGTGTTCTTAATGGAGAGGAATTGAATATGGTTAGGGTTTCTCTCTAAAGATATTGGGTCCTAGGAATTTTGACATGTGACAACAGTGCACCAAAGCCTGATGGTGGAAAAGCTCTGCAAGAAGCTTCTTTCAATTTGATGGAGAAAAATGTCTCTCTGATGCAAGCTGTCTACCTGAAAGCTCTGGCTATTGCTGAAAGGACTATTTCATATTCTATCAGCAAATCAGGACAAGAGAAGCAATTGAAGCCCTGCTCATTTCATGGGAACTTGGCTGCTAAATGATTACAAGTGCTCATGGGGCATGAGCATCAAGTACTTAATTTCATTACCCTGCCAACTTCCTCCTGATTAAATGTAGAAACAATTAACTGCAGATACTGGTTTACAAAAAAAGACACAAAGTGCTGGAGTAACTCAGTGAGTCAGACAGCATCCCTGGAGGACATGGGTAGGTGACGTTTCGGATCCATGTCCCTGGAGGACATGGGTAGGTGATGTTTCAAAACCAAAACATCTGGTGTGGCACTTCTTCTTCTTTCAAGTCCATTTTGTTACAAATGTTGACCTCGCTGTCCTCGTCTCTGAGGCATACAGACTAGGAGGAGTTAATCCCCTCTTTGTTTAGAGTTAGCTATCCTGTGGTTTGTGGTTGATTTAAAAAGTTGGCTGGCGCTCACTGAGTAAACTAACAGGTGCATAAAGTTGGTTAAAGCAATTGGAATACCAGGATAAATATTAAAATAAATGCAAATATTTTCTGAATCACGTTAGTGGTGCTGACAGCTGTCCAAGTACCTCATTCCTCTCTTCTAGGTTTGTGATCATGACAACAATGGTTGACTTTTCTTGCCAAATCATTGTCCAGAAATCCGACACAGTGTTCGCAATTGGTCCCTGAGTAGCAATGTACACCTTTTCCTCCCCTCCGTAGCCCTGTAAACAAATGACATTATTAGTTTAATGATGTTATAAATGGGAAGAAACACAATAATAAAGTCTGTAAATCTCTTGTAGTTCTACCGAGTAGGACATTGCTGTTTCAGCAGTCACATGAACGAGTGCAGAAAAACAGCTATCAAATCTGCACTTAATTCCTGCAGAGTCCAGAGAAGCAGAAAGTGAGTTCACTATCTAAAGTACATTCTGTATTGACCAGTAAAAAAGAACAAGTCGCCCTGATAAATTATTTGTTTCTTACTGTCAGGTGAATCTGCAAGAATCTGCAAGTTGATAATGCAACTTCTCATGCATTAAGCTAGTTTTTTTTAAACAGTGGTTAGAATGCACACAAATGTACTAAGATTGGCCAAAGGTTAAGTGAGCACCTCAGTTATCTGATTTGCTTATGGATATATTGGATCAGGAATGACAGAATTGCATTTTGAGCATCTACAGCCAGTAAAGGACAGCTGGCTGACTATTCCACATCAAGTAGTATCTTAGGTTATAACCATATAACCATATAACAATTATATGGTGTGGGTGTGTTGGGGCGTGGAAGTTGGAAGATGCCTGCGAAGAACAGAATTTTAAAAAAAATTACCATCTACTTCCTCATTCAATTCACATGATTATTGCTGTGAACCTCAAATTGGATGTTTTTTGTAGCTCAAGTGGGTCTTGTCCCTCTGTCACCTAAACATTAGATGCTAGCACTAGATCACATCGAGCTAATCAGACATATTTCATGCTTGGGTATCCTGGTATAATACTTGGCACCAGCAATGAGATTATTAACCTTCACAAATTGCACTGTGCATAATTCCTGCTAGTTGCTTTGCAGCCTCATTGCTGTACATGACCCACTGAGGAGAATAGGTTGTCCATTTCAATTCCCTGCATCAGCTCATCTGCTGCTGTAACTTTCATCTATTTCCTATTGGTTATAGACTTGATTATTCCAGATTTGGCCAATGTTCCTTTCCACTTTATAAAGCAGAGGTCACCAAATCACTGATGCCAAAATCCGACTTGCACCATTCCTTTCACACATCATCTTTCTGTCTCCAAACCATACCATTTGCTGTATTTGCCCCTGGATCAGCAATGGCTTTTAAAATAAATTACCTTTGTTTTTATTCCTTTATGGTTGTATTTAGAGTCATAGAGTCGTAGAGGGAGGAAACAGGCCCTTCAGTCCAACTAGCCCCTGCCAAACGAGGCAATTTTCAAGGAACTATGTACCTGCACTCCTTGATCCTTCTACTCTGAAACACTCCCTAGAGCCCTGTCATTCGCTATGAAGCTCCTGCTCTGATTTGACTTCCCAAAATGCTGTACCTCGCACTTATCTATATTAAACTCCATTGAACCATTCCTCAGCTCCCTTACCCAACCAATCAATATCCTGCTGTAATTTTTGATACCATCTTCGCTATCTATGATACCACCCACTTTTATGTTATCTGCAAACCTACCAATTATGTCTTCTACGCTCATCCAAATTGTTAATATAAACCATAAACAGCAATGGGCCCAGCACCGATCCCGGAGGCACACCACTAGTCGCAGACTTCCAGTCCAAAAAACAACCTTCCACCATCACCCTCTGCTTCCTTCCATGTATCCAATTCTCTATCTAGTTGCTCTCCCTGGATCCCTTGTGATCTAACCTTCCAGAGTAGTCTACCATATGGAAACTTATCAAATGCTTTGCTGAAGTCTATATAGACAACATCTACAGCTTTGGCCTCATCAACCTCCAGCCTCATTACCCTCTGAGATATCCGTGATGCCTATTGATAATCTCCATTTTAATCACCTCACCATTTCAGCTGCCAGATCCCTGAATCGTGAAATTCCATCCCTCAGCCTCTTTGCCACTCTGCCTTCCTGGAAGTTTTTCTTTGACCAAGCTTTTGATTATCCAACAATGTCTTACATGGGCTTTTTCTTCAACAACACAGTAATGATGTGCCTTTTGGAATTCTGTTGCCACATCAATAGCAATTCTGGAAAAACAGCATCTGTTTCTGCTCAGCACTTAAGATCGTGGACAGCGAATAGCCCTTAACAAACAATACCACAATATTATGTGCCAAATTATGCTCTTGGGCTGGTGAATACATAGGAATTCTGCAGGTTCACAGTAGTGGAAGTAACAGAATGTTAATTATTAAAAATGTCATTTTTAAGATTAGTCAAGATGTCCTTATGGACCTGTCCCACTTACGTGACTTTTTCGGCGACTGCCGGCACCCGTCATAGGTCATTGCAGGTTGGCAAAAATTTTCAACATGTTGAAAAATCAGCGGCGACCAGAAAGACGCTACGCCTCTTTGGGCGACTGAGGAGACGACTCACGACCATACAGACGACACCCTGGCGATATGTCGCGGGGTACAGCCTGTATAATCATGAGTAGTCGCCCAAAGAGTCGTACCTTGTTCTGGTCGCCGCTGGAATTTCAACATGTTGAACATTTTCGGCAACCTGCAATGACCTATGACGGGTGCCGGCAGTTGCCGAAAAAGTTGCGTAAATGGGTTAGGCCCATTAGTATCCCCTTGAAATTGTAATTCCAGATAGTGCACTTACCCTAATGTAGTTAGCATTAATGTATGAGATTAGGGGATCATCTGGTGATTTAATGGTAAGGCACACTCTGCTGTGGGGGTCTGAAAATGAAATGGCAAAATATAAAACAGCTAAGATCATTGTATTATTAGAAGATAAACTCCAATTTAGAAACATGGATTACTCAGCATTGTGATACAAGCAGAATTTATTCATAAAAATCCATGGTTATAAAGTACAACAGAAAGATATCTCCCAAATAAATTTACTGCATTGCTTAAAAATGTAGGATCAGAATAGAATAGTTTCTTTTATTGTCATTGTAACATGAACCATGTACAACGAAATTTAAAAATGTCAGCCAGTCAGTGCACCATTCAAACATTTCTAAAAGCTAACGATACATACAAGATAAAATTTTAAAAGATAAACAACTAAAATAAATATCATAAAAATAGCACGCATAAACACCCAACCCTCCATCCTTTTGTCGATTTCACAGTGTACCACAGTCCCTTAGTATGTATCGCCCCTGCGTTCCTTGGCGGCTACATTTAGTGCTTTTATAGCAGTGGGGTAAAAACTGTTTTTTAGTCTGTTCGTCCTTGTCCTTGTAGATCTGTACCGTCTGCCTAACGGCAACAGTTCAAACAGGGAGTGTCCGGGGTGGGAAATGTCCTTTATAATACTCTGGGATTTTTTGATGCAGCGGGAACTGTGTAAGTCCTCCAAGGTAAGGAGAGGGCAGCCGACAATCCTCTGGGCGTTGTCAATGGTCCTCTGGAGCGCTTTCCTCTGAGCTGCTGTGCAGCTGGTGTACCACACGCATACACAGTATGTTAGTATGCTCTCAATGGAGCACCGATAAAAGGACAGCAGCAGTCTCTGAGTGATGTTATTCTTCATGAGCACCCTCAGGAAGTGCAGTCTCTGCTGAACCTTTTTCAGCAGCGCAGTGGTGTTCACGCTCCGCGTCAGGTCCTCCTCAATATGGATTCCCAGGAAGCGTTATATCATTATCAATTATGTAATTACTTGAAAAATGCTACAATACATTATTGAACATCTTTTTTAAGGTGATTGTGGTTCACTATTTTGAGAATGTAATTGGCAGGGAGGATAAGAGAGAAACAGTAGAATCAAGGGAAAAGAGAGGAATAGTAATAGCAGTAGATCATTCACCCCTTCAAGCTTGCTTCACCTTTCAATAGGATTATAGCTGATCTCAATACCATATCCCTACATTCTACCCGCTTCCTTGTGTCATGATGCCAATCTCCATCCTCAAAATCCCCAAAAGCTTTCTTTGGTAGCGAATGTCACCACTTCACCACCTCAGAGTGAAGATATTTCTCATCTCATTCGTAAATATCTTGTAATATGTTTTGAAACCCTGGCCCCCATCAATAAGGACAGACAAACTCTTTACATCCAGTCTGTCAAGCCTATAGTTTCATTGATCTCTTATTCATTTAAACTCAAGCGAATGTAGGCCTTTTAATTATTCCCTTTCGTCAGAATTTATCAGAATGTTAGGGCCAGTTCCTAACCGGATGCACACCAAAGGCAAAACCACAAGCATCAAGATTCTGACCATGTTCACCCATAAATAGTGGCAAGCTATATTGTCCACATACCTGAAACCAAACTCCCAAAACAAAGCAGAGATTCATTAGGATCAATATTTAAAAGCTTATCTTTTAATGATTCCACAAAGAACTTTATTTCCTAATGAAAGCTTTTGGTGTGCTGGCCTTTATAAATCAGAGCATTGAGTATAGAAGTTGGGATGTAATGTTAAAATTGTACAAGGCATTGGTGAGGCCAATTCTGGAGTATGGTGTACAGTTTTGGTCGCCTAATTATAGGAAGGATGTCAACAAAATAGAGAGGGTACAGAGGAGATTTACTAGAATGTTGCCTGGGTTTCAGCAACTAAGTTACAGAGAAAGGTTTAACAAGTTAGGGCTTTATTCTTTGGAGCGCAGAAGGTTAAGGGGGGACTTGATAGAGGTTTTTTAAATGATGAGAGGGATAGACAGAGTTGACGTGGAAAAGCTTTTCCCACTGAGAGTAGCGACGATTCAAACAAGGGGACATGACATGAGAATTAAGGGACTGAAGTTTAGGGGCAACATGAGGGGGAACTTCTTTACTCAGAGAGTGGTAGCTGTGTGGAATGAGCTTCCAGTGAAGGTGGTGGAGGCAGGTTCGTTTTTATCATTTAAAAATAAATTGGATAGTTATATGGATGGGAAGGGAATGGAGGGTTATGGTCTGAGCGCAGGTATATGGGACTACGGGAGATTATGTGTTCGGCACGGACTAGAAGGGTCGAGATGGCCTGTTTCCGTGCTGTAATTGTTATATGGTTATATGGTTATATGGTTAACCTCAGCAAGATTTTTAAGTCTTTGAAAGCACCATGCATACAACAGAAAATAAATGAAAAGATGAGTTGACATTCAGAAAGTAGGTGTCTGTTTGGAAACAACAATAACTCCTCAATCAGAAAACATCAGTGGTGCCACACAGATAACATATTTGTCAACAGCAATGTAATACCCTCTCTAGTGGGAATTAGAGTGAACTTTAATGGAGACCTAAATTATCCGTCTCCTCCATAACAATCAAGCTTGATCAGCTTGCCTTGTGGACTTTGCTAGACTTGACTCTGATAATGAGTTGATAATAATGTGTAAGAAGTATTCCCTTATTGGGGAATGAGTACCAAAGTATATTTGAATAGTTCAAGTGCAGTACAGCTCCCTATTGTTCAAATCTGATTTCTTGTGTGATAATTACATGTTTATGAAATTATAAGAAGATTGATGCTACCCTTTTTGCTTCAGTCATGTGCTTTTGACATGCAGATACTGATTGATTGAATCTCTTCATGTAGTATGTGCGCTCTGACCATGATTGCAGTTGACATTTGATTTTACTCTAAAATTTAATCTAAAGTAGTTAAAAATGTGATATGTGAGTGAATTTCTAAGGCAATACTTTTTAGATGGCGAGGCCAGTTAGCCTGACATTGGTGGTGGGGAAGATGCTGGATTCGTTATCAAAGATGTAATAGTGGCACATTTGGATAGCAGTAACAGGATCAGTCCAAGTCAGCATGGATTTACGAAAGGCAAATCATACTTGGCAATTCTTCTGGAATTTTTTGACGATGTAACAAGTAAAATGGACAAGGGAGAGCTAGTGGATATAATGCACCTGGACTTTCAGAAAGCCTTTGATAAGGTCCCACACAGGAGATTAGTGGGAAAAATTTGAGCACATGGTATTGGGAATAGGGTATTGACATGGATAGAAAATTGGTTGGCAGACAGGAAACAAAGAGTAGGGATTATCGGGTCCCTTTCAGAATGGCAGGCAATGACTAGTAGGGTGCCGCAAGGCTCAGTGCTGGGACCGCAGCTATTTACAATATACATTAATGATTTAGATGAAGGAATTAAAAATAACATTAGCAAATTTGCAGATGACACAAAACTGTGTGGCAGTGTTGACTGTGAAGAGGATGCTATGAGGATGCAGAGTGACTTGGAGAAATTGGGTGAGTGGGCAGATGCATGGCATCTGTGGATAAATGTGAGGTTATCCACTTTGGAGGCAAGAACGGGAAGGCAGATTATTATCTGAATAGTGTCAAGTTAGGAAAAGGGGAAGCACAACGAGATCTGGGTGTCCTAGTACATCAGTCACTGAAAGTAAGCGTGCAGGTACAACAGATAGTGAAGATTGTTGGCCTTCAAAAAAAAAAAGGAGTTGATTATAGAAGCAAAGAAATCCTTCTGCAGTTGTACAGGGCCCTGGTGAGACCACACCTAGGGTATTTGGTCTTCTAATTTGAGAAAGAACATTCTTGCTATTGAGGGAGTGCAGCTTAGGTTCACAAAGTTAATTTCTGGGATGGTGGGACTGTCATATGCTGAAAGAATGGAGCGACTGGGCTTGTATTCACTGAAATTTGGACATGCTAGATACAGGAAACATGCTCCTGATGTTGGGGGAAGTCCAGAACCAGGAGCCACAGTTAAAGAATAAGGGGTAGGCCATTTAGAACTGAGACGACGAAAAACGTTTTCACATAGAGAATTGTGAATTTGTGGAATTCTCTGCCTCAGAAGGCTGTGGAGGCCGATTCACTGGATGCATTCAAAAGGGAATTAGATAGAGCTCTTAGGGCTAGTGGAATCAAGGGGTATGGGGAGAAGGCAGGAACAGGGTACTGATTGTGGATGATCACATTGAATGACGGTGCTGGCTCATAGGGCCAAAGGCCTACTCCTGCACCTATTGTCTATGTATCTATGTAACCTGGAATATGTGTTACCCAGGTATCGGGGACTTCAAGAAAATACAACACACTGATATTTAATAGATTCGATAACAGTGGGAAATAAGATAAAAACAATTAAAGATTAAGATGAGGAATATTTTTATCATTGGATTGTAGACATTTTCTGACACCGAATTGGTCTATTTACCCATCATGTCTGTCCCAATTGAAAAAAAATGTGTCGAGACTAATTACACATTCTGACACTTGGTCTATAACACTGTATATCATTACACTGTAGCGGCATCTAGTGGTGGGGTGGGGAGATCAGAACCCTCATCATTGATCGGTTCCGTCACGTGACCGCAGAGGTTTGTTCACGGGCTTTACTAGGGTGTGTTAGTCAGTCAGCGCTCCTCCTAGTAACCGCAGCTATTATTGTTAGTTCAGTCAGACACGCAAACTTCACCAGTTTTGTTTCATTTGTATTAAAAATAAAAATCAGTTTGCTCAACCTGTCTGGCCTCACTACATTGGTGACCCCATCGATCCGAACGTTTTTCGGATTTCTTCTCCACATGAACGCGGCCGAGAATCTCAATGCCCTGCCCACTCAGCAGAACGTGGTTGCACTGAAGCTACCCGTTTTCTGGGCGGTACAGCCTCATGTGTGGTTCAAGCACATCGAGGCCCAGTTCGAGCTCCGCCAGATCGTCGCAGATGCTACCCACTATTTCTACGTGGTGGGTGCGCTCAGCCAGGAGACTGCTACGTGGTTGCTGCCTTTCCTGCAGAACCCGCCCGATTTTGGCAAGTACGAGGGCCTCAAGGCGTTGCTGCTACGCACCTTCGGGCTCAGTCTGCTGCGTATGGACGGTGTGGGCGATCGTAAGCCGTCAGTTTTAATGAGTGAGATGCTAGCTCTCATGGACGGCCACCAGCCTTGCCTTTTATTCGAACAGGATTTCCTGGAACAGATGCCCGATGACATCTGCCTGCTGCTCGCTGGGACCGATTTCACCCATCCCCTGCAACTCACTGAACGGGCAGACGAGCTGTGGCTAGCCAAGCAAAAGGACGGTGGTTCCATCTGCCGGGTATCCGCACCTTCGCCGCAGCAACCTCACCGGGCCGTTCCTCCCACGGATGACATCACTGAGCCGCAGTTGACCGCCGTGGTTCGCAGTAAGCGCCAGTGGTGTTGGTTTTGTAACGACCAACGCTGGGGTGCGGCAGCCTGCTGGTGCCGTGCCCCCTGCTCATTTCCGGGAAATGCCCTTGCCGATCGCCAGTAGAGGCTTTTGCGGTCATCCAGAAACATCGCCTCTACGTCATGGATCACCATTCAGGGCTTCGTTGCCTCGTGGGCAATGGGGCTGAGCACAGCATCCTACCTCCGACCGGCCTCGATACCCGTGCAGATAAGCGTGGCCTCGCTCTGACCCATCGGCTCCAACAGGACTCGGACTGTTTCCCTCGTCCTAGATTCTCGCCGTTATTCGTGGCCCTTCATGATCGCAGATGTCGCCCAGCCGTTGCTCGGTGCCAATTTTTTGTCGGCCTTGTCCCTCATGGTGGACGTTTGGGGCCAGCGCCTTGTTCCTCCGGTGCCCCCCCCCTAGCCTGCGGCCTATGGTTTCTCCCGATCTGTAGCTCGGATCCATGTCGGACGTGGGTGCGGCATATGCTCCGATCTTGGCAGAGTTCCCGGAGATCCTGTCTCCACTCGGTCTTGCCGCATCATTCGGACACCCGCTCGTTTCCTTTTCTCGGGTTCAGGGGGGGGTCCTGTAGCAGCACCTAGTGGTGGGGTGGGGAGGTCAGAACCCTCATCATTGGTCGGTTCTGTCACGTGATCGCGGGGGTTCGTTCGCGGGCTTTTCTAGGGTGTTTTAGTCGGTCAGCGCTCCTCCTAGTAACCGGAGCTATGATTGTTAGTTCAGTCAGATACGCGAAATTCACGAGTTTTGTTTCATTTTTATTAAAAATAAAAATCACTTTGGTCAACCGGTCTGGCCTGCTACAACACATCCAAATGTGAGAAGGGTTTCTACCTTGACTATCTTTCTAGACTGTGTGCTGCAAACAGTTACTGCCTCTGGGTGAAGACCTTGTTCGTCTTCGTCTTCGTCTTCTTTCTTCTTCTTCTTCTTCTAATTACTAGAAATCTCCGGGAATCTCTGGAATTCCGTGTTCTAAAGACACGTAGATCTTCAAGCATTAAGTATTTTGAAGTTTGAGATTGATACATTTTCAAACTTGGAGTATGTGAGAAAGAATTGTGCAGGTAAGTGGACTGACGTAGTATATAAACTATGACATTGATTGTCAGCGTAAGTTTGTGAGGCTATATTGCTTTCTCCTTGTTTAATTTTATATTCTTAAACTATTATAGATTTTATTATGGACACGTAAGATATTTCACAAGCTAAATATTCACCATCCTTGAATGAGGAACTTAAATTTCATTCCTGTATATTCAAAATAATCAAGTAAATGCTTTATTAATCTGGTATAACTTAATTCTCAACCAGATTTTTTAATCTGTTCTTCCATAAGGACAGTTATTTCACAACATAAAATAAGGACAGTATATTTGCCCAAAATATATCAAATGTGTCAGTACAGAATTTTCTCCACTTGCTGATTGCATTTCTTATCCACCATTTATCTATCCAGTGTGGCACAGATTTTGATGATATCATGCATATTTATATGATAATCCCAATCTTATTCACAAGCAGAATAAAACTTTTGCATTTCTAATAAGTTTCAAACACAACATGTTGTGGGAGTGACAAAATGGTTGAGCTTTCTCTGATGAGATTTATCTCAATGTGGCACTTCCTGACACTTACAATCATCCTAACACATGGTCAAACAAAACAAAATCCTGCTTGTAAATGAAGAAATATCTTAGCTCTTAGTGCCAACAACCAATAACTCAAGTTGCAAAAAGCAAATGAGCTCAAATAATAGTTGAGGGTGTGAGTGAAAAAATCTCAAAGATAATTCCCACTAATGCAACAATAAGCTCAAAGTTTGGAGACGTTATGTTCACTCACTTGGTAGTATTGTCTTATAGCGATTCTTCAATCCAAAACCTGGAATATCAAATTCCTTTGGATGAACAAAATTCATTGGTATTTCCTGAAGTAGAGAGAATAGAAACAGTGAGCAAAGAAATTATTAAAGATAAACTAAACAATAAATTGTGGCTGCCATGGTCTTAATGTTTCTTACTAATTTAAGTTGATGTTTTGAAGTTGAATGTGAATATCCAGGCATCGAATGATCAGATCTCAAACTTTGGTGAAGCAACACGGCTTAAGAAAACATTGAACTAGAGTATGAGTTTATATCCAAACTTTTTCAGCTCCAAAATAGGATGTTTGTTTATGAGCTGCATCACCAAGTCACTAAAGTATTTGGTGATATTACAGCTTCCACCAAAGTTAAGGCACAGGAAATATTGAGTGTGGAAACAAATGACGTTTCTAAGCAGATGGAATGTCAAGGAAGAAAAACAAAATAAGACATCCAAAAATATATTTGGATTATGGGGAGAGTCCCTATTCAATCCCTATTGAGATAATGAAAGGCATGTATGAAGAGCAAAAGGTGGAATAAAGAGGCAGTAATATAGTTAGTAAAACAAATATATGTTTTTCAGTGCAAGAATAAACCAGCAAATAGGCCATCAAGATCCTTTTTCTCCAAAGATGCTGCCTGACCTGCTGAGTTACTCCGGCACTTTGTGTCTATTTTTGGTATAAACCAGCATCTGCAGTTCTTTGCTTCTACAAGATCATATCTTTGTCTGGGCTGTGAAATAACTTTCTAGTTAGTTCTATATGGCACAATGTACAATTAAGTTGTAATGTATCCAAAACTGTTCTGGAATTTAATCCTGAATCTGCTATCATCACTGTTACGGCGATGTATTCCAGATCACAATAATTCACAGCATCAATGAGCTATTTCCATCTTGCATCTGGTTCCTTTGTCATTCACCTTGTATCCTTGATTATCAATGTTTTTTTCTTATCTATAAACCACTTTATGGTTTGAGATATCCGCAGTAAATATTCCTTTAATATAAACTGAGAGATTATATTTCCCACATGCAGAGGTAATATGAAAGGAAATAAACCAGTTGGACTGAGTGTATTCTGGGCTTTAAGCACAGCCTGGTCTTAATTGATGGCAAGGCACTGATCATAAGCCAAGTACTGAGTACAAGCAGGGTGCATGTATAGTTGGCTGAGTTTTGAGCAGGAATCTCATGTATTGAATTCACTCACAGACAGATTGGTAAAATGCAATGAAGCTCCTTTACATTTTTGTGCTGAACCCACTTTTATATGTTACTTACAAGGAATTCTCTCTGGAGGGCGAAGGAATCCATGGCTCGCTTGTGTAGTTTTTGTGCACTGAGTAGGTTGGATGCTGTTTGCAAGTATTCCCTTGCTGACTGTTCCCTGGGTGACAGCACATCTCCATCAGCTTCTTCACTTCCTGGTGTGCACATGTCAAGGGTCAGTGATACGTTTGAACCTCTCCTTTGGATAAAGAGAAAACAAAAATTGGAGTTAACGAATGACAGTTGATTTCCTGTCACAGATTTACTGCGGAAATCTAGTATATCTGAAAGTGAAATGTATATTAAGGACCTTCTTATTCCAGATTTCCCGCTCTCTACTACATTTTGGAGTACTTAGTTCATTGCACCCATAATAAAGGCATGTCCACGCACTATATTTTTTAATAGAATGTATTCTACTCTACTAGTTTGAAAAGATGGCATCCTGCTACTTGCAATATTGTGTTAACTGCCATTTCCTTTTGACATGTGCATCATGTCTGAAGCATTTACTTGGACACATATAATTTCCATCAACAAAGAAACCATGGTAATATTCAGTCACATACCTCTCCTGAAGTCCCACTGGTTTAACAGCCAGAGTCAACTGATCCACCGATTCGGACATCGAATCTGTGGAACTCTCAAGGGACTGAAGTTGGTTCTCTGTCTGTTCCTGGTACTCGGACTGGTAAAATACTTGGCCATCAATGTCATCCTGATCTGGATCGTTGAGTGCTGGTTCAGTGATTTCATCGGTTATTTCTTCAGGCCATTCAGAGTAGGTGAAGGAGGGCTGCCGGCTCATTGACTGACGCCTTGCCTCTGTTGTGAATTGTCGGACGACTTTAAGACAATAGAGGATCTGAGAAAGAGAAAACAATATTTTTAATGAATAATGCAGACAGTCGCATCATCTATTGCACCATCTATATTTTGTGAATGTTACTACAAATTAATATAAAGGATAATTGCACAATGTGGGAAAAAAATGCTCTATGTTCATAGAGGGAAAACTAAAATATGCGTTACGGGGAGTAAAAAGCGTGGGAAGAGGGAAAGCAGAAGATGTAGGCAGGGAACTGCTTTCCTTGAAAGTGATGTGAAAGGTAGATAGGGTGGTCATGAAGGCTGTCAGCAAATTAGCCTTCAACAATCAGACTATTGAGTATAGAAGTTGTGAAATCATGTTACAGTTGTACAAGACTTTGGTGAGGCCACATTTATTGTGTTCAGTTTTGGTCACTCTTTATATGAAAGATGTTGTTAAGCTGGAAATGTTTTATCAAAAATAAGTCAACTTATTTATAAGAAATGTTAAACTCACTCCAGACCCTGTCAGTACTGTCCCCAGTATAGCTGTTGCCAATAGAGGGCAACAGCTCCCCGCATCCCACAGTCCTTGCTGCAGAGGCAACACACCCTGGAGAGAAAAGGAAATTGTTAACAAAAAAAAATCAGGACAAGTAACAATTTTCAGAATATTTTTGTTCATTTGTTTACGTGAAGCTTCTGAGATTCTCTTGATCAATATGTGATACCAAGTGGCATGGCTGTAAGTTTGGGAGACACAGGTGAGTACTCCAAGTCGACAGTTAAACATGCAGTTTAAAGATCATATTCACTCTTCATGACAAATGTTTTACAATGAAGTGAACTGAAATTACTTTGAAACCTTGGATTATATAACAAGGTTTAGCAGCAACCTTGGCATTTCCTTGGGTGATGAGAATGTTTTTTTCTAAACATAAGAAAGTGAACGAACAGCAAAGCTGAGGAGAATCAGTTAGTCATAGAGTGATACAGTGTGAAAGCTTGCGCCCACTGGCTAATATGTCCCTGCTACACTAGTCACACCTGCCTGTGTTTGGTCCATATCCCTCCAAGCCTGTCATATCCTGTCTAACTGTTTCTTAAACGTTGGGATAATCCCAGCCTCAACTACCTCCTCTGACAGCTTGTTCCATACACCCACTCCCCATTGTGTGAAAAGGTTACCCCTATTCCTATTAAATCTTTTCCCCAACACCTTAAACCTATCTCCTCTGGTCCTCGATTCACCTACTCTGGGCAAGAGACTCTATTCCTCTCATAATTTTATTCACTTATATAAAATCCTCCTGCGCTCCAGGGAATAGAGTCGCAACCTACTCAATGTCTCCCTATAGCTCAGACCTTGTAGTCCTGGCAACATGACTGTAAATCTTTTCTGTACCCTTTCTAACATGATAACATCTTTCCTATAACATGGTGCCCAGAACTGAACACAATACTCTAAATGTGGTCTCATTAACTGCAACATGTGCAGCATGGGTTCACCAGGTTAATTCCCGAGATGGCGGGAGTAACAGATGATGAAAGAATGGGTTGACTGGGCTTGTATTCACTGGAATTTAGAAGGATGAGAGGGTATCTTATAGAAACGTTTACAATTCTTAAAGGATTGGAAAGGCTAGCTGCAGGAAAAATGTTCCCCATGTTGGGGGAGTCCAGGTCACAGTTCAAGAATAAGAGGTAGGCCATTTAGGACTGAGATGAGGAAAAACTTTTCACCCAGAGTGAATCTGTGGAATTCTCTGCCACAGAAGGCCAATTCACTGGATGTGTTCAAGAGAGAGTTAGATTTAGCTCTTAGGGCTAAAGGAATCAAGGGATATGGGGAAAAAGCAGGAACAGGGTACTGATTTTGGATGATCAGCCATGATCATATTGAATGGCAATGCTGGCTCAAAGGGTCGAATGGCCTACTCCTGCACCTATTCTTCTATGTTTCTAACATGACCTCTGAACTTCTATACTTATACTCTGACTGATGAAGGCCAATGTGCCAAAAGTCTTTTTGACCACCGTATCTTCCTGCGACTGGACCTCCAAGGAACCATGCCCTTGCAATCCTAAATCCCTCTGCTCTACAACACTCCCCAGAGCCCGACCATTCACTGTGTAGGTCCTGCCCATGTTAGACTTCCTAAAATGCCACACCTCACATTTCTTTGTATTACATTGCATCAACCATTTCTCAGCCCAGTTGGCCAATTGATCAAGATCCTGTTGCAATTTTTCACAACCATCTTCAATATCTGCAAAACCACTGAGTTTTGTATTAACAGCAAACATGCTAATTTTGCCATGTATGTTCTCATCCAAATCATTGATGTAGATGACAAACAGTAACTGGCCCAGCACCAAACCCTGAGGCACACCACTAGCCACAGGCCTCCAGACCAAATTTTTTATTTCATTGTACCTCAATTGGTACATGTGACAATCAAACTGACCTTGACATCTTCCACAATCACACTCTGCTTCCTTCCATGGAACCAATTTTCTATCCATTCAGCTATCTCTCCTTGGATCCACATTCTTTCTTGAAATATGAAAATATAAACTATAGAATCCCCACGATTGATCTCATCCTATGAACAGCACCACTTATTCCTGTAGCTAAAATGAAGAAGCGTTGTGATCCAAAACATTGCCTGACATGCTAAGCTCCTCCAGCAATTTGTTCTTTTAGCTCAAGATTCCAATATCAGCAGTCTCTTGTGCTTTTATACTGTGTCAATATTAGCTTGGGCAATCAAATATCTATTTACGACAAATTTGATTTTTGAGTTTATCTTCTTGGAAACTTTAATTCTGAAATTACAATCATAATCTTTCTTTGTGCTTCATGATTAAGAAGAAATGATTGATTTTTGAGACTTCCAATAGATTTTCATCACTGAGAAATCATACATCATAGCCTATTTTGCAAAGCTGGCAAAATTTTGATTCATTCAGTAATGGTTGTTCAAAACTGGCATCTGCAAAATGCTGTGCACCATTATCAGCAGCAAAAAAATCTACAGCACAATCTATCATTACTCGATATATTCCTCATTCTGTCATTAATATCAGAACTGGAGATCAATCCTGGTTCAATGAGGAGCACAGAGGGGCATGCCAGGAACTGCACCAGGTACAGCTAAAATGGGGAGGTGTTGGCCAGGTCAACCTGCATACTAAATAACAACCAGCATGCACTAGACAAAGTTAAAGGATCTTATAACCGATAGATTACATGAAAACTGCAGTTCTATCACATCTAGCTCTGAACGGTAGTGGACAACTGAACAGCTAATGGGAGGAGGAAGTCCTAGTATGTCCTCATCATCCTTAAAGATGATAGAGCCTGGCACATGAGTACTAAAGAAAAAGGTGACACATTTGCAACCACGTTCATCCATAAATATCCGATAGATGATCATCTCTACTTCTTCATGAAATCTCCCCCATCACAGAAGCAAGTCTCCAATCAATTCAATTCATTTGATAATAATGTCAAGAAACAGCTGAAAATACTGGACACAGAAAAAGTTATGGGATCAGACAATATCTCAGTCATATTGAAAAGCCATACTTCAGAAGTAGCATGCCTGTGGCCAAGCCGTTCTAGTTTCAACATTGGCATCTACCCAACAATGTGGAAATTTATACCCAGGAGTGAATGGCAGTGAATCTAATGTAACTAATCACTACCCGCACAATTTACGCTCAATTAGCAGCAAAAGGACAGAAGCACTGTAAAATGGCAATAGCTCACGTATAGCCTATTTACATATTTGGATTTTACTAGGACCACTTGGTTCCAGACCTCATCGCAATCTTAATCCAAAATGGACCAACGAGTTAGGTAAGAGTGACTGCCTTTGATATCAAGCCAACATTTGGCTGAGTATGACTTCAAAGCGCCCTGATTAAACTGGGGTCAATTGATACCAAATGGAAAATACTCCAGTGTCTGCAGTCATACTAGGCACAAAGGAGATATCTGCATTTGTTGGCGGTCAATCATCCCAGCTCAAGGACATAATGTAGGAATTCCCAGGGCAGTATCGTAGGCCAAACAATCTTCTGCTGCTCCATCAATTCCTTTTTAGCATGTGGGGATATTTGCAGATGATTGTAAAATGTTTTATTCCATTCACATTTCTTCATCACTTGAAACAACCCACATTGGTGTGCAGCAAGGCCTGGACAAATTTAGGTATGTGCTAATAAGTGGCAAGTAACATTTGCTATCATGTTGGGCCAGAAGCACCGGATGGATGATACATCTCAGCTTCTTCCTGAGATCTGCATCATTGCAGAAGTCATCTCCAGCCAATTATTTTTTTATAAATGGGAAGTTAGGGGGCCTGACTTGGCCACTTGGCTGTCCCACTTGGCTACACAAAACTTCCCTTGTTCTGCTATTTTTACAACGTTACAAGCTATTACAGATAATTTATATGCTCAATGCAAGTTGACTCTTACATTCTAATTTTATTCTAATATCCTACTTCAATGCTAAAGCTGCTCCCAGATTCTTCTCTCAGGTTTGCTATTTTGTCTGGCAATCTTTTATGTCTGCTGTTTAGATCAAATGTAATTCTAACATTATGTTTGCCATAGTTGGGTTGTTTTTCTTTTTGTATTTTATGCCATGTAGAAATGTAATGTTCCTATTTTTCATTCCTTAAATATTAGCCATTGCAATCCACAATCATGCTTTTTAATGAAGCTCGATCACAGACAAATCATTCTTCATAGTTTCTTTTGCTTATATCACAACCCCACAGCTTGTGTAAATTGTGCATACCATCTTATTCCAGCACATGAAGTTCTCTTTGCTTTTCTCCACTTCTCAACATCATGTCATTTATATTAACATGGTGTATACCCCACACTGTCTGTGGGACTTAAATAACTGACTCCTATAAATTATTTTTTTGTTCCTATCCTGATTAAGTAATGGTGGATGAACACCAAAAGGATTACATTAGCAGGATTGCTAATATCACCTTGGAACAAATTAGTTATTATTGAAATGAAAATGCCTTAGACTTCATCTTTTGATTTGTTTACTATTTCCCTGTGCAAATAGAACTCCATTGTTTAAAAAAAGGAAGGCAGATAATTTTGCACGTGTTATATGTGAGATCTAACAGGTTGGATTGGAAATCATCTGTAATGATCTCAGCATCACCTTTGGCCACATGGTCTGATGGCCTCACAATAGCGTCCAACACTGTTTTTCAAACTTCTGAGCCTATCAAAATGTACTTGTCCCCTATTGATCATTTTATGCATGACAGAGGGATGAGTCTTAATTTTGGGCAATTTATGTGACATGGCTGAATAACTAACAGTATATGCGAGTTGTTCAATGTGGTGGTGAGCTTTGGAATAGTGGTAACTATCCGAGCGCATGGTTGTAGGAGTTATCAATATTACTAAAACTCTGATCTTGACCGCTTTTAGCCCACTGTGCTGCAATTTCCGACAGAACGCCGCCACCTACGGCCGTCATTTTTGGCCACCTCGCTCAGAGTCCCCCTCCGCCTTACGGGTGCGTAGGATTTTTCCCATCGATGACAAATCAAAGAGATATTAATGTTTTTAAAAAATTCACCCTTCTCTCTGCTGCCCCTGCTGGAGGGAGGGGGAGGGACTATAAAACCAGGAAGTGGTGTGCCTCACAGTCTCTGCAAGATGGATGAAACCAAGGGTCACGTCTCTCTGAGCTCTGACCACCTCGCTCAGAGTCCCCCTCCGCCTTACGGGTGCAGAGGATTTTTCCCATCGATGACAAATCAAAGAGATATTAATGGGTTTTTTTAAATCACCATTCTCTCTGCTGCCCCTGCTGGAGGGAGGGGGAGGGACTATAACACCAGGAAGTGGTGTGCCTCACTCAGTCTCTGCAAGATGGATGAAGCCAAGGGTCGCGTCTCTCTGAGCTCTGAATAACACTGAATAAATGTCGACACAACTGTGAGTCCTTTTAATGTGGTTTGAAAATGAAAATATGGTTTGTTTGAAGTAAAAAGACACTGCCTGCAAATGGTTGTTTGGGTGTTTTGGTTTGAAGTTGAAAGGCACTACTTACTGCAAATGGTGACTTGGGAGCTTTGGTTTGAAGTTGAAAGGCACTACTTACTGCAAATGGTGGCTTGGGAGCTTTGGCTTGAAGTTGAAAGACACTAACTACTGCAAATGGTGGCTTGGGAGCTTTGGCTGGAAGTTGAAAGACACTGCCTACTGCAAATGGTGGCTTGGGTGCTTTGGCTTGAAGTTGAAAGGCACTACCTACTGCAAATGGTGGCTTGGGAGCTTTGGCTTGAAGTTGGAAGGCACTACTTACTGCAAATGGTGGCTTGGGAGCTTTGGCTTTGTTGAAAGGCACTACTTACTTCAAATGGTGGCTTGGGTGCTTTGGCTTGAAGTTGGAAGGCACTACTTACTGCAAATGGTGGCTTGGGCGCTTTGGCTTGAAGTTGAAAGGCACTTCATACTGCAAATGGTGGCTTGTGTGCTTTAGTTTGAAGTTGAAAGGCACTACTGCAAATGCACTTACTTCCTGTACATTGATTTTAGATAAAACGCTACCACTTACGGCTGTGAATTTTGGCCATCTTACTCAGTCCCCCTCCGCTGAGCAGGTGCAGAGAATTCTTCCCATCAATGAAAAATAAGTGTTATTAGTGTTTAAAAAATGTTGAGAATCTCTCTCCTGTCAATCACGCCATGAAAGCCACACCTTTCCCGGTGAGAGGTGGAGGGGTTATAAAACCCGGAAGTGTGGGTGTGGTCCAGTCTCTGCGTGATGGGGGAGGGGGAGGTCACGACTGTCTGAGTTGTGAATCAACTGAACACACTGAATGTCTACTGAACTGAGTTTGGTGTTTTGTGTGGTTTTATGGTGGTTTCACCCTGCATGAAATGGTACGAAGCTGCATTTGAATTTGGTGGCCTTGCACCCTGCTGAAAGTGGTATGAAACTGCACTTGAATTCGGTGGCGTTGCACCCTGCTTGAAGTGGTAGGAAACTGTACTTGAATTTGGTGGCCTTGCACCCTGCTTGAAATGGTAGGAACATGGATTTGAATTTGGTGGCCTTGCACCCTGCTTGAAATGGAATTTCAAGGAATAGTCATGAGTCAACTGCCAGCCCACCAGCCGTGAGTGAGCAGCCAGCAGATCAGGCTTGAGGGACTGAGCTGCCACCCCAAGAACCCATACCAGTACTCCAGAAAGCCCCCCCCACTGACCACCAATATTGGAATTGGTGGAGAGGTGGAATATTGCGTCGGGGACCAGCCCTCCCGTGTGAACATGGGACCCAACGGGTCCCACTTAGTCTAGTAATTTATAGATAATGTTATTGACTGAATGATGTAGGTGTCTTTTGATATTAGTATTGGTTTATTATTGCCACATGTACCATGAAACAATGAAAAACATTGTTTTGCTTGCTATTCAGGCAAAATCATATCATACATGAGTACATCAGGTAGTGTAAGAGAAGAAAAAAAACTAGAATACAGAATATAGTGTTGCAACTACAGAAAAAATGCAGATTTAAAAAATGCAACAGCCACAATAAGGTAGATTGGAAAATCAGGAATGCATCCTCAGCATCTGAAAGATCCATTAAAAAAATCTGATAACAGCAGGAAGAAGCTGTTCCTGAATCTACTGGTACATGGTTTCAAGCATTGTTTTACTTCTGCCCGATGGGAGCGGGGATAATGAATGTCTGGTATATGAGTATTGATTATTTGATTATTGATTATTTGATTATTTTGGCTACTTTCCTGAGGCAGCAGGAAGTGTAGATGGAGTCAATGGGGGATTTGGAGGCTGGATTACATGATGGACTCGGCTGCATTCGCAACTCTGTGATTTCTTGCAGTTTTGACAAGAGCAGTTGCTGTACTAATCAGGATAAGATGGTTTCTAGGGTGCATCTGTAGAAATTGTTCGGAGTCATTAAAGATATACTGGATTTCCTTGGTCTTCGGAGGAAGTAGAGGCATTGGTATGTTTTCTTGGCCATAGTGTTGTGTGGTTGGACCAGGGTATATTGTTGGTGATGTTTACACCTAGGAACTTGAAGCGCTTAAACTCCATTTCGTGCAATTAATACAGACAGGGGTGTGTACTTGATGCTGCTATCTAAATTGGATGACATGCTTCTTTGTTTCCTTGAGATTGAGGGAGAAGTTGTGCATTGACACCACGCCAATAGTTCTCAATCTCCTGCCGATACACTATCTCGTCAATGTTTAAGAATCGGCCCACAACAATGAGGTAATCTGCAAACTTATGAATAGAATTAGACGAGAATCTGGCTGCGCAGTCATGAGTGTACAGGGAGTATGGTACTGGGCAAGAGAATGAAGTCTTGTGGGATACTAATGGCAAGATTGTATTGAATGGGATATGATGTTGTATTTGTCAAGTTTAACATGCATTCATGTCATTAGGGCTTTGTTACAGGTGTTGATTTAGAATGCACTATATTCTAAATCAACACCGGTATGCAACAGCAGAGACATTGAGAAAATCTCTTTCATCTCCATAATTTCATCCATGAAGACATCCGGGAGTTGTCTGAAAATAACACTACCTGTGCTCTTCAGTGATCTATAAAGTTTCTCAATTTATTGGGCTGACTTCCACTCATGCTTCCAGACAACAAGCACCATTCCTTTTATTAACACTCACTGGCTTCAATTGGTTCCAGCATTCACAAAATTGCACTCTACGGATATGTGAATACAACAAATAGCAAGCCTGATGCTAACTAGAAGCTAAGATCATGATAATAAGGTGAGAACATGAATTTTAAATGCATCATGCAGAGGGTGGTGAGATGGCCACAGCTTAATTACACATTGCAATCCCAGCACACCTTTCTCAGCACCATCTAATATTGGCTCAAGATACATTATTTGTATGTGAAATCTGTTGCAGAGCCATAAATGATTTAATAATGAACTAGTTTATAGCAGCCTGTTCAATGTATTGCAGCTGATAGTTTCATTGTTTTAATCCCATTGTTTTAGTGGTGAATCTCTGGAACTCTCTGCCACAGAGGGTAGTTGAGGCCAGTCCATTGGCTATATTTAAGAGGGAGTTAGATGTGGCCCTTGTGGCTAAGGGGATCAGGGGGTATGGAGAGAAGGCAGGTACTGGATACTGAGTTGGATGATCAGCCATGATCATATTGAATGGCGGTGCAGGCTCGAAGGGCCGAATGGCCCACTCCTGCACCTAATTTCTATGTTTCTATGTTTAATCCACAAAATACCGTAGTCCAATAAGGGTTAAATTCAAGGAGCAGGATATGAACAAGTCTATTAATGTTATTCTGTGGTGGGAATAATAATTTTATTTCCATATTTAATATATCCAGAAATGTTCACGAGTAAATTAAGTTTGACTTGAAAGCTAGAAAATGCCTCAAAAATTCTAAAAACTCCTGAATACTCATGGGACACAATTTTCAGTTTCTAAAGTTGTTTGCTGCCATTTACTAATTTATGTTCAGATTATATCTTTTCAACTTAATTCATAATAATGTATTACCTTATTTTTCTGGGTCTAAACATAAGATTAATGTGTTTATGATAGCAGAATTCATTTTGTCACCTCTTTTGGTTCACTGCTCATAGTTGGAGTTGATTAACACAATAATTGGAAGTATTGGGTTGATTAATAGGTTGGTTTGCAATTGTAAAGCAATCTTATGGTGGTTATTTGATATAAAGGCATGTGGGAACAATGCTGAAAGAGACTGACGTCAGACACTGCAAACACTTCAAACACAGTGAGAACCCAGGCCTGAAGTAGGAACTAAATATAGTGAGGAACTAATATATTGGCTGTGTAGGTTCATTGGACTGTTAGATCATGGTAGGCCTGCAGTACAATGGATTAGAACTGACTGGGACTAATTAGTAGGTAGATAGTGATGGTGAACTTTGGCTGTTGGGTTCACTGGCGGAAGGATTGATAGTTTAGAATGGGAAAAGAGTGAGTGAAGGTGGATAGGGTCAGGACAGATTTGCAGATAATTGTGCGTTAGTTCAGTAATAGTGATATACAGTGAATGTCCCCTCTGAATAGTTGAGAGTTGTTGACTTATCTTTTGAACATAAGCAAACACTGCCAAACTAAACAAAATATTGCAATTCCCAAAATGCGTTTAGAACCCTAAATATCTCAGTACACACCATGGAGTGTGCTTTGTGTCATCCATTTGTGCATTTCATAAGGAGACATATCAAGAAAGTCATACAGAGACTAACATAATATCACTGCGCAATGAAAGCATCTATTTATTCCAAAGGTCTAACTCTCTAGTAACCAACATTTTGGCATTTCTCTTAAAATAAAATGCTGGAAAAACTCAGTGGGTCAGGCTGCATCCCTGGAGAATATGGACAGACATTTTTTTAGGTTGGGACTCTTCTCCAGTCTGAAGAAAAGTTCTGACCCAAGATGTGATCTATCCATGTTCTCCAGAAATACTGCCTGACCCGCTGTGTTATTCCAGCATTTTGTGTTCAAGATTCCAGCATCTGCAGTTCCTAATGCCTACTCTGGCATTTCTCTTACCTCTGTATCCATTGAAATGATTGGGAAGGCAAGTGGAGGCATCAGCAGATACTGCAAAAGGCTGAGGACTTTCTGTCCAGCTGCAAGCACTCCATGACCTTGACATAAATATCCAATCCAGAGGACCTATGGTGCAACCAGAAATACATTCACAGGCAATATGATGATGATGTGACTGTATATTACAGGTACAATGCATATCCAATTCAAACTGGAACAAGATAATAATAGAAAACAATGCAAAAAACATTTAAATTAATAATGAGTTTGTGTGACCACCTTAGTGAATGTTGTAAGCAATCCATCCAAATCAATTCAAAATTATGAATTCTATTCATATTAATGTGAAAAATGGAATAAAAAATCTCCATGGTGCAAAAGGAGACATTCTTCTGAGTGTAAGGCTCAGACATATTTTTGAAGGAGAGCAGACAGACCTTCATGCTGCTCTATCAAGCATTCTAAATACACATGAAATGAGTGCAGAATGTCACCCCTAGCATAACTTCTCAGAGTTTATTCCTTAATTTTGCAGACGTTAAAAAAGGTGCAGTTTTTGAGAGATTGTCACACTATTCTGTATCCAATGGGAAAAAATGGGTTAGGCGTTAATGCACACATGGGAAAAAGACTCAAACACATTGTGTAAAATGATATCAGTGTAAAGAACACATCAGAGGGTTATAAGGTAGACAAAAATGCTGGAGAAACTCAGCGGGTGAGGCAGCTTCTATGGAGAGAATTAAATAGGCGACGTTTCGGGTTGAGACCCTTCTTTAGACTGATGTGTGGGTGGGGGGGGCGGGAAGAAGAAAGGAAGAGGCGGAGACAGTGGGCTGTGGGAGAGCTGAGAAGGGGAGGGGAAAGAGGGAGAAAGGAAGAATTTCCTGAAATTGGAGAAGTCAATGTTCATACTGCTGGGGTGTAAACTACTCAAGTGAAATATGAGGTGCTGCTCCTCTAATTTACAGTGGGTCTCACTCTGGCCATGGAGGAGGCTCAGGACAGAAAGGTCCCATTCGGAATGGGAGGGGGAGTTGAAGTGCTGAGCCACCGAGAGATCAGGTTGGTTATTGCGAATCGAGCGGGGGTGTTGGGCAAAGCGATCGCCAAGCCTACGCTTGGTCTCACCGATGTATGTCATCAATCTACACACAATACCCCATAACAAAAAAACAAAAACAGGTGTATAGAAATTTTTGTAGTGTAATGAAAAAGAAATAACTTCAATTTCACAATTACATAAGTTCTCAGACCCTTTGCTATGACACACAAAATTGAGGTTTAGGTTCATCCTGTTTCCATTTATTATCCTTGAGATGTTTCTACAACTTGATTGGAGTCCACCAGTGGTAAATTAAATTGATTGGACGTGATTTGGAAATGCACACATCTGTCTATATAAGGTCCCACAGTTGACAGTGCATGTCAGAGCAAAAACCAAGCCATGAAGATGAAGGAATTGTCCGTAGACCTCCGAGACAGGATTGTGTTGAGACACAGATGTGGGGAAGGGTATAAAACAATTTCTGCGGCATTGCAGGTCCCAAAGAACACAATGGCCTCCGCCATTCTTAAATGGAAGAACTTTGGAACAACCAGGACTCTGCATAGAGCTGACCGACCGGCCAAACTGAGCAATCAGGAGGGAAGGACATTGGTCAAGGAGGTGACCAAGAACCCGATGGTTACTCTGACAGAGCTTCAGATTTCATCTGTGGAGATGGGTGAACCTTCCAGAAGGGCAACTATATCTGCAGCAGTCCGGCAATCAGGCCATTATGGTAGAGTGGCACGATGTAAGCCACTCATCAGTAAAAGGCATATGACAGCCCGCTTGGAGTTTGCCAAAAGGCACCTAAACAAGATTCTCTGGTCTGAAGAAACCAAGATTTAACTCTTTGGCCTGAATGTCAAGCATCACGACTGGAAGAAACCAGGCACCGCTCATCACATGGCCATTACCATACCTATGGTGAAGCATGGTGGTGGCAGCATCATGCTGTGGGGACGTTTTTCAGCGGCAGGAATTGGGAGACTAGTCAGGATCGAGGGAAAGATGAACGGAGCAAAGTACAGAGAGATCCTTGATGAAAACCTGCTCCAGAGCGTTCTGGACCTCAGACTGGGGTGGAGGTTCACCTTCCAACAGGACATTGACCTTAAGCGCATAGCCAAGGAGTGGCTTTGTGACAAGTCTGCGTATGTCCTTGAGTGGCCCAGCCAGAGCCCGAACTTGAATCCGATCGAACATCTCTGGAGAGACCTGAAAATAGCTATGCATCGATGCTCCCTTTCAACCTGACAGAGCTTGAGAGGATCTGCAGCGAAGAATGGGAGAAATTACCCAAATACAGGTGTGCCAAGTTTGTAACGTCATACCCAAGAAGACTTGAGGCTGTTAATGCAGCCAAAGGTGCCTCAACAAACTGAGTAAAGGGTCTGAATAGTTAAGTAAATGTGATATTTCAGTTTTTTTTAATTACTTTGCAAAAACGCATGTTGTCACTTTTTTATTATGGGGTATTGTGTGTAGATTGATGATAAAAAAAAAAGGAATTTAATTTTTTTTTAGAATAAGGCTGTAATGTAACAAAATGTGGAAAAACTGAAGGGGTCTGAATATTTTCTGAATGCAGTGTAGATGGACCTTGTTGCCTGTAGAGTTGTTGAGCGGCTACACAAGTGCTTTGTTTAATGCTCTTTAAACGATATACACCTAAAGCAAACAAATTATATACAGTGCCCTCCATAATGTTTGGGACAAAGACCCATCATTTATTTATTTGCCTCTGTACTCCACATTTTGAGATTTGTAATTTTAATAAATCACATGGTTAAAGTGCACATTGTCAGATTTTATTAATGGGTATTTTTATACATTTTCGTTTCACCATGTAGAAATTACAGCTGTGTTTATACATAGTCCCCCCCATTCCAGGGCACCACAATGTTTGGGACACATGGCTTCACAGGCATTTGTAAATACTCAGGTGTGATGGATTGCCTCCTTAATGCAGGTAAAAGAGAGCTCTCAGCACCTAGTCTTTCCTCCAGTCTTTCTGACACCTTTGGAAATGTTTATTGTTATTTATCAGCATGAGGACCAAAGTTGTGCCAATGAAAGTCAAATAAGTCATTATGAGACTGAGAAACAAGAATACAACTGTTAGAGACATTAGCCAAACCTTAGGCTTACCAAAATCACCTGTTTGGAACAGCATTAAGAAGAAAGAGAGCACTGATGAGCTTACTAATCGCAAAGGGACTGGGAGGCCAAGGAAGATCTCCACAGCTGATGACAGAAGAATTCTCTCTATAAAAAAGGAACCCCCCTCAAACACCTGTCCGACAGATCAGAAACACTCTTCAGGAGTCAGATGTGGATTTGTCAATGACCGCTCTCCGCAGAAGACTTCATGAACATAAATACAGCGGGCTACACTGCAAGATACAAACCACCAGGTAGCTGCATAAATAGGACGGCCGGGTTACAGTTTGCCAAGAAATACTTAAAAGAGCAACCACAGTTCTGGAAAAAGGTCTTGTGGACAGATGCGATAAAGATTAACTTATATCAGAGAGATGGCAAGAGCAAACTATGAAGAAGAGAAGGAACTGCCCAAGATCCAAAGCATACCACCTCATCTGTGAAACACAGTGGTGGGGGTGTAATGGCCTGGGCAGGTATGGCTGTTGAAGGAACTGGCTCACTTATCTTCATTGATGATACAACTGCTGATGATTGTAGCATAATGAATTCTGAAGTGTATAGACACATCCTATCTGCTCAAGTTCATACAAATGCCCCAAAACTCATTGGCCAGCAGTTCATTCTACAGCAAGACAATGTTCCCAAACATACTGCTAAAGCAACAAAGGAGTTTTTCAAAGGTAAAAAATGGTAAATTTGTGAGTGGCCAAGTCAATCACCTGATCTAAACTCAATTGAGCATGCCTTTTATATACTGAAGAGAAAACTGAAGGGGACTAGCCCCCAAAACTAGCTTAAGCTAAAGATGGCTGCAATACAGACCTGGCAGAGCATCACCAGAGAATACACCCAGCAACTGGTGATGTCCATGAATCGCAGACTTCAAGCAGTCATTGCATGCAAAGGATATGCAACAAAATATTAAACATGACTACTTTAATTTACATGACATTGCTGTGTCCCAAACATTATGAAATGTGGGGACTATGTATAACACTGCTGTAATTTCTACATGGTAAAACCAAAATGTATAAAATGGCCTTGATTAAAATCTGACAATGTGCACTTCAACCGCATGTGATTTTTTTCCATTGCAGATCTCAAATTATGGAGTACAGAGACAAATAAATAAATGATGGGTCTTTGTCCCAAACATTATGGAGGGCACTGTAAGTGGTGATCGGCAAAAAGGTCTGCATGGATGTGGTGGGCCGTATGGCTTGTTTCTGATCACTTCATTCTATGGTTGTATAGCTTCTGAATCAATCTGTCTAGATGCTGGTAGAGGGCTGCACAAGCCACACATTACTATGGGCTGGGATCCACAACCAGGTTCTCGGAGGCAAAATACAACACAGCTGGAGGGAATTCCCAATGAGAGGGTTGCCATACTGTATGTCTGATTTTCATTTTTATTGCTTAGCAGCAGAAGAGCTGTGTATCCTGGCAGGCAGTAAGTTGAAATAATTCAAAACATTAAAAAATATTTAAAAGTTATATTAAGAATTTAACCATTTTAGTGACATAAAAAAAATCAAAATGGTTAGAAATCAAAACACTGGAAAATAATTAAACATATTTCAAATAAAACAATTAAAAAATAAATATCTATACCTGAAATGTATATCTTCTTCTCACTGAGGGAGATTCCCTAAAGTGAAATAAATTGCTGCATTGAACATGAATTAACCTGCTGTAGGTTTAGATGGCAGCAGAGGTCTGATCTTAACCCCAGAGAAACTTGCCAGAGATGATCAGTTCTACACAAATTTAGGATTTCCATATTTGCACATGCTTGTATGAAATCCCTCGTGTCTCTCCACAGTTATGAGTAAAGGCCAACAGTTCTCCATGGAACTGCCCTTTTATTTGGAAATGTTGTGCCAGTGTCTTGGATTTGGATGTGCAGGGAACAATTTGAAGATGAAGCAAAGCATTCAAGTATAGTGAACAGTGATGAAGATAGTGGGAATCTTCAGGAGCTGGTGTGATGTGTGAATGAAATTTAATGCAGATAAATGTGATTGTATATTTTGATACAAAAACAAGAAGCAAAATATTATAACTAGGATAATGCTAAAAATAGATATTATGGACTAAGGGGCTGAGGTGCGCATTTGTATGAAGCTTTGACGAACTGGTTTAAAAAGTTGATGAAAAAGTATATGGGATGCTGGGCTATACTGTATATACAGGAGTTGAGAAAACAAAAACAGACCCGAATAGAAACATTGGTTTGTCCACACTGTGGAATCGTGTTCAGTTCTGGTCAGCTCACATCGGGAAAGATATAACAGCCATAGAAAGGGTGAAGAAATTATTGAGGGTCTTATCTGGGGAAAGACTGGATAAACTGAGTTGTTCTTAGTGCAAAGAAGTTTGAAAGATATGTTGGAGAAGTTAAAAAAAAAATAAGGAGTCTGGATAGGGTATACAGAGGAAAATGGTTTCTGTTGGAGGAAGAGGTGTGAAGATTTATGGCGATTTGGCAAATTAACCAGCCAGTGATTAGAACCTGTTTTGAGCGAGATTGAATCTTGACTTTCAAAGAAGAATTGAAAACAAAATTGCAGAAATGGGAGAGCATGAGAGAGTGAGACCTGCGATATTTCTCTTGCAGAGGAGGCACAGGCTTGAAGGGGCTATTAGCCTTATTCTGTGCTGTTACCATTCTTTGAAATAAAACACACATCATTCATTACGCTCCTCTGACTGCACTGAGAAGTAAGTTGAGTTGGTTTTGCCTACCAATGAATTGTTGGTGACCCTAAATATGCCAAAGAAAATTACCCCTTAAACAGTGCTAACCAATTCTCAAAACCAAAAACAATGCTGAATGAACTCAGTAGAACAGGCAGCATCTGTGGAGGCAGAGGGGTTTGGATTAAAACCTCTCCAGGTACTTTCAGCACCTTTATTTGCTCCAGATTACAGCATCTGCAATTTCTTGTGGCTCCAGTTAATTTTCAGGTAATTTTACTCTTTACCCACTCATCCAGCCTGTGGTCCTCATAATAACTCCATGCTTCCAATGTATTTGTTTACTACCCAATGACCTGGCACTGCAGCTGCTCATGTCCAAAGACAAGAAAGACAGACGTTAAGGAAAGATGAAAACAGGGAAATGAAAAGGTGAATATCTAGGAGATAGATACAGTGTAAGATATTTTGAAACATAAATTTTCTTGTTTTTTAATAATCCAGAAGGCAAAGTGATCCGTTTCCTTCAAAATTTCTGAAAGGGACAAGATTGGCAACCGGATACCAGAATGACTGAAAATAAGCCACTTTCAGATATTCACAGTCCACAATTGTGCAAACAAGAGGCTGCAGATCGTGCTGTGTCGATTAGCTTCCCTTGCTTTCATGGTTCTTTTCATTATAAATGCTCAGTCCTTAAATTTCCAAAACCATATTCAATATACTGTTTCCAACAGGCAAAAATTATACCTTTATCAATAATTACAAAGCTGTGCCTGTAACTATGGAGTTTTTTTTATTTATTAGCTGTTAGTAATCTTTCTGCCTTATTCCCAGTAACTCAGGAGCTATTCATTTATTACTTGATTACTAGTGATCACAGTAATCCTCATTCTATTTCTATCTTCATTCGTAACCATTATTAAGGTTATTGTTATTCTTAATGAGTTCCTACATTTCTCCATCTTTGCCAGTAACTATCATCTGATTCTTGTGATATTAGTGGTATTTCCCTGCGATTAGTTCTCCCTGTCTCTCAATAACAGCTTTTTTTTCCTTAAGGCTGCTTGCTTTGAATATCATGGCCTTCATAAAGGTTGCCAGGCAACCATGCAGCATCCAGGATACTGCCCTACTGGCTATACTCCATATAAAAGTGGGAGATATTTCTCAAATGTGACTAATATGAGCCATTGAACTGTATTTATATCCAAACCCCTAATCTTCCTGCTCCACCACCTTACACTTTAAGAAAGTACACCGCACAGTGGGTATGTTATTGATGCAGTTTGATAAAAATGAACCATAGTAAGATTCTGACAAATCTGGCATCATGTGATGTGACAGAAAATCCTTTAAACGTTATCTCTGCCCAAAACCTTACCAGAATCTGGAACATCACACAGAGGAGAACACTGAAGCTCACTCTCAGGCAGACTCTCCTCATCCAGCTCCATCGATTTTCCTGCCTTAGCTGCAAGGTACTCTGGGACTTCTCTGGCTTGTCCATTTCTTCTTCCTGAGGGCTGCATTTGGCCAGTGCCCCCATCATCCTTCTTTTCTACTGGTGCTTCAGAAGAACCTGCAAAAGAGGAGTTTGAAGATGGAGGTTGAACAGGATTCATCCAGCGTGGGCAGCTGCTCCCCACACTCGATGTGATGGCTCGTTCTTTACGACTGTTAGTGATGGCTCAATCCCAAGCAGCAGATGCAATGCTGTGTTCAATTGTCATGGTTAATTCATTGAGTGCTGCTGCTGCTTCCTTTGGAGACAAAAAGCGAACCCACACATGAGTGGGAGGACTACGCAATTGAGGAGTAATGGAAATTTTGACACCAAGGTAAAGGCAGTCAGCCAGTGACGAGTAGAAATGATAGAGATTGTAAAGAAAAAAGATGACTGAGAAAGATGGAGAGAGGGAAAACAAAATACCTACGGAGGCTTTTGAAATGGAAGCAGATGTTAAAAGATCAACATAGGGAATGTCAGGTTTGTATAAAAGCAAATAATCCTTCGCAAACAGGATGATGTACAGAAACATGCATGAAAAGGGAAAAGAGAGAGAATGGAAACAATAGAAATCAAGAGAAAGTAACATAATTCTTCGCATAGACGTTAGTAATTCTGTCAACATTTTGAGTCTTTGAATGTACTCGCATAGCGATTTACTCTTGACATTTGACACCAGCATACATTGTTAACGCTGTGCAGGCTTCTGTCTGTACGGCAGCTTGAGAAAGCCTGCAGACAGGGACCCCTTTTAACGGTAATTTAAAGTGCTCCAGCAGCATTCTTAATCATAGCATTTGTTTGCAATGAAACCGGAGGGTTTGAACAATAAAATGCCTGCACAAAGACGGCTTCTGGCTCTTAATTGCAGATTGCCTGCTATCATTCTGTAAAGAAAACGAGTACACTGTCCAGAGAAAAGTAAGCCGAATATATCATATTATGAATGTTGAGTTCAACAACCAAAGAATCCGCACCAAATGGACATGGTGAACATATTCGAAGAGAGGGTAAGGACATAGACCTCCTCCCAACAGAAATCGCCAGCCTGAATATGCATTACCACAAAATATTTCAGAAACGCCACCAAAAACAGATGCATTAGCAATTTGCAGTTGATACAATAATACAATTTATCTGTTGTCATTTGAACCTCGTTGAGGTTCAAACGAAATTTGGTTTCTGCAGTCATACAAACTAGAAACAAGAAAAGAACCAAGACACAACATAATTTACACAAACATCCATCACAGCGAGTTTCCTCACAGTGATGGAAGGCAAAGTCTTATCTCTCCCCTGCTCTCCCCATTCTCCTCCCGATGTCAAAGTCAAAGCCCCCGGCAGGCAATGGTAAATAGGTCCCGCGACCATTAAGGCTGCGCCGGGCGATGCAAGGCCGTGCTCCGGGTCTTGATGTTAAAGCCCCCGGCGGGCGTAAGCAAGTCCCGCAGCCATTAAAGCCGCGCCAGGTGATGCAAGGCCCCGCTTCAGGTCATTTTCAACCCCGCAACTCGGGTGGGAGAAGTTGCCGTTGTGGAAGCTCCAAAAAGCGGTCTCCCACCAGGGACACGCGAGCTCCCGATGTCACCGTCCACCGGGCCGGCGGCTGGAGCCTCCGAAGCTCCGGAGTCAGCCGCAGCAATGCCTCCCGTTCTGAACTCGGCCAGCTCCGCGATGGTGAGTAGTCCGCAGACTCCGCGACTGGAGCTCCAGGTCGTTCCGGCTGGAGGCCGCTCCACGGTACTAGGCCCCAACGACAACAGAGACCCGACAGGGAAAAGGTCGGGTCCTCCGTACAAGGACCCCCCCACACATACCCAGTTAAAAAAAAACACTATAACTACACTCAAACAAGACAAGAAAAAAAAAAAGACAGACGGACTGCAGAGGCCGCTGCGACGTGGGTCGCGCCGCCCGCCCAGTTTCATGAGATCATGCGTTTTGTGCCACGTCTAGTCTTGATCTTCAAATATACTTTTACTTAATGGGCTGAAGGCTGTACTAATGTATTGAAAGTGACAATTTCACCATTAATATCTACCTTTGCGCGATAAGTCTTAAACCCCCTTTCCACCTGCACTCATTTCTCTGGCTTCACAATTTGCAACTCTTCAACCCTTTCTTTTTATCACTGACCTTTGTCCAACCTCCTTGCCTGTGTTCAACTATTACCTGCCATGCTTTGGCTTGTCCCTCCCCCCCCCCACAACTACAATAAGTCTGAAGAAGGGGCCTGACCTGAAAGGTCACATATCCACGTTCTCCAGGGATGCTGCCTGATCCACTGTTACTTCAGCAATTTGTCTGTTTTTTAGCTATTTCGCTATTAAAAAATACCTTGTTTGTTAAAAATCCCTGCAGGAAAAATAATGTCTGAAATTCTAACCTATCACCTTTTTTCCCCCATTTACACAACTGACTTTTAATATGCAATGTTCTAAAATGAAAGCTTTCTTATGAAAGCAACTATCATGTTGTAGAAACCTACCTACATTGTGAAGAGTAGGGTATTACCACTCTATTGTTAGGCAGCATCACTGAAATATATCAGTTTGGCATTCCCACCTGATCAATGATATACTTTGACAGGATACTTTTACAAATCTTATATGATTCACTAGGGAAGTATCTTATTAAACGTAAGTATATTGATTTGTATTTGTGCAGTACATCGCCCAGTACCTCAGTGCATTAAATATGTTGAATACATTTAGATTATTCAGCCAACAAGTGGCCTGAAGCTGGAAACTAAGCAAGTTGCTAGGCCATGTATCAGAGTCTCAAATCTAATTAACAGTGCTCCAAAAGGCAACAAGATGTTGCTTTTACATCCTGTGGTTGGGGTGTGTTGGTTGTTACTGGTGAATGGGAGGAAGGGGTGATAGAATGGGAATAAAGGTTCATTTAGTTGATTGAAAAACCAAAAAAGAAAATAAATGTGGGAATCAGATATAAAAATAGAAAATGCCAGCAATTCTCAGTAGCTTAACAGACATTTAAACTACAAGAGAGCTGGAGTATGTTTGGGGGCAGAGCAGGAAAGTGGAATTGAGGCCAATGTTGGATCAATGTGATTTATTCAGCGACAAAGCATGTTTGAAAAGCCAAATACACCACTCCTGCTCCAGTTTCTTATACTCTTATATCAGGCAGCATCTGCAGGGAGAGAAACAGAGTTACAGTTTCAGGTTGAAGGCCTTAAACCCCCTTTTCACGGGGCGACTTGACGCAAGAGGTAACCAGAGTTTAACATCGTGGGAACCTCGTGCGGTAACAGTACGGCATTCGTGGACCACCGTGGCGCTAACGGCAGGTAATCGTGTAACTTGGGTACTCGGGAGAAAATTCAAACATGTTTGAATTTGTCCAAGAGTGACTTGTACACTTGTGGTTGAGCATTGCAACATTTTATGAACGTTGTGGCCAGTGCGATATCCGTAGTAACTCTTGCGGTCACCGTGGGAACTCCTGCGAACGGTGAACCCGGAAGTTGGATAGAGTGAATCCAGCCAGTTTGCTATTTACATACAAATCTAATAAAACTAGCTAACATGCATTTCATTAATGTCAGTGTGTCTCTTTTTGTCTGAAAGCAGTATCTAACTGGAGGAACTCCGCGGGCCAGGCAGCATCTACGGAGGGAAATTGACAGGCGAGCCTTTCCTCAGGCTGCCTTATCTCTCTACCCCCCCCCCCCCCCCCCCCCCCCCCCCCCCCCCCAACTCCCACCCACACACACAAATGCTGGAGAAACTCAGCGGGTGCAGCAGCATCTATGGAACGAAGGAAATAGGCAACGTTTCGGCCCGAAAAGTTGCTTATTTCTTGTGTATGTGGCGGAAGGAACAGCAGATGCCGGTTTAAAGAGAATGAGTTCGACGGCAGGCAGCATCTTTGGGGAGAAGGAATGGGTGACATTTCGGGTCGAGACCCTTCTGATATGCTGCTTGTCCCGCTGAGCTACATGTTGTGTCTATCTTCGTTTTAATCCAGCATCTGCAGTTCCTTCCTGGCCGAACCCGATTGAAAGATGAGAGGCTGGGTGATAGAAATCATTAATTGAATTAAATAACTAGATACCTGTCTAATCGTATCTACGGGATTGAACAGGCTAGATGGGGGAAGAATGTTCCCGATGTTGGGGGAGTCCAGAACCAGGGTCCCAGTTTTACAGTCAACCGTGGGAACTCTTTAATTACAGCGGGAAACCTTCAGTTTCCCAGGGGGTCGGGACGGGACTGGAGTTGGGAGGGAAAGGTGGGGGAGTCGAGGGAGAGGAGGGGGAGACAGATGGGGGTGTCTTCATTTACTGGCGGTGGGTGTCTGTCACTGAAACAGGCAGGTGAGATTTCGCATCCACCTTGTGTGTGCCTCTCTCTCTCTCTCTCTCTCTCTCTCTCCCTCCCTCCCTCTCACACAGGCATGAATGGAGGAACTACGCGGGCCAGGCAGCATTTACGGAGGGAAATGGACAGGCGACCCATTCTTCAGGCTGCCTTATGTCTCTCTTCCCCCCCCCCCCCCCCCACTCCCACCCCCACACGCGAAGGCGGGTAAACCTCCGCGGGTGGAGCAGCTACTAGGGAACAAAGGAAATAGACTACACGTCGGCCCCGCTGCACCCGCGGAGTTTCTCCAGCAGTGGGGGGTGGGGGGGGGAGTTGGGGGGGGGGGGGGGAGGGGGGGGAGAGACATAAGGCAGCCTGAAGAATGGGTCGCCTGTCCATTTCCCTCCGTAGATGCTGCCTGGCCCACAGAGTTCCTCCAGTCATGCCTGTCTGAGAGGGAGGGAGGGAGAGAGAGAGAGAGAGACAGGCAGTCCTGGTCAGTCCTTTGAAGATAGACACCAGTTGCTTGGAGCAACTCATCGAGACATGCAGCATCTCTGGAGAGAAGGAACGGGTGGCGTTTCGGGTCGAGAGCCTTCTTCAGACTGAAAGTTTCACCTCTCAGTAGACCATAAAATAACACAATCATCACGGTCAATGTGAGATACAGTGTTTATTCATATTTGACAAAATAAAAATACGACTTCTTGCACATATTGAGAGAAGGTGCATCACACCAAACAACATTTGTCTAAAAAAACACAGATTATTCTTCGGCTCATTAAAGGGCTTGGGTGAAAAAAAACAATATAGTGTGTGACAACAAAGTAACATCATTTGTGCCACGTGATTAACTACACTACAGTCCACGATGTTCATTCAAGATTAACGGGAAAGATCGGGAGACGGACAAGTCACTCGCACAAATGACAGAATTGCCGAGTACCGTGGGAACTCTTTACTCTACCCCCATTATATCGTGTGATATCGTGCTAGACCACGACCACTCCACTCTGGGTACATCTTGCGTTAAGTCGCCCCGTGAAAACTAGCCATTACATCCCAAGACAATGGTACCAAATCAAAATTACTCTTTTACACTGATTTGCCGACCAATCGTGAAGGTTCGTGGCAAAACCTTGGAAAATGTGCAGTGTTTTCTATGTGTCAGGCAGCCATTGATGATGTAAAACACATTCATTTATTGAGCCACATGAAAACCAATTGCTGAGAGGCAACTTTGTACCGCTTTAACTTGCCAGCACATTTTTCAAAACTGTTTTTCTATTTGCAGTGCAAGATAGTGAAAGGGAGCAAACTCACACTGCAGAAAGGCACAAAATATGAACTTATTTTTTGTTTGGGGGACCAGGATTGATATGAATGCATACGAGAGCTTCGAGAGTGAAAGGGGTGTAGGGAGAGCATGAAGACAGAGGCTTCCACCAAGGTTAGGGTTACTACAACATACTCCTGTTGTTTTATTTATTGAGGTTACCTCACTTTGTCCTTCAACACGTACTCCAGATACAAAGCTTGATCTGAAATTTTCTCTTCTATCCGACTGTGGTTTTCTTACCAGTCCTGCTAATGTTGTTTGTTCCTCTGTCTTTCTGGCCTATTTTATGGCATTGTGGTCATAACTGAAAACAATACAACATATTGCGTTAGACAAGTGCATTGCATCATTTGCGTGGAACTGTATTCTTGTATGTCAATCAAGTATTCACATTTGTTTCCAATTGAAATTATAAAATGGTTATTTTTTTCAAATTGTTAATCGTCTTGCTTCGATTTAGAAAGTGATAAAGCATCTTCATGATTCTTTTTTAATTCGGTATTTAAAAATTTGCATTTGCGATTTTTTTTTAAACCAACCTGTTTTATAATTCTCAACACAAAATTCTGTTGAAGCAAGAAACTGAAGATGCTGGTTTAGAGAAATGGACACAAAGTGCTGGAGTAACTCAGTGGGTCAGGCAGCATCTCTGGAGAACATGAATAGGTGATGTATCAAGTTGGAACTCTACTTCAGATAATATGTAGGGGAAGGGGGGAAGAAAGCTGGAAGGAAGGAGAACCATGACAAAGCCTGGCAGGTAATAGGTTAATGCAGGTGGGGGGGGGGGGGGGGGGGGGGGGGGGGGGGGGGGGAGGAGAGATAGATAGATTGGCACATGGTTAGACAAAGGCCAGAGATGAAAAGACAGAAGGTGTGAGACTAAAGCATTAAAGAGAAGCAAATTGTGAAGCTAGAGGAAGGAATGTAGGTGGAAGGGTAGGGGAAGAGAGAAGGAGGTGCGAGTCCAGCCAGAGCATGGGGGAGAGAAGGTAGAGGAAAGGAGGATGTGGTGTGAGGAAATAAGTTGTAAGTTGTAAGTTGTAAGCAACCCAAGCAAAATATGAGGACCTGATCTTTGCATGTGGCCTCACTCAGGCAATGAGGGAGAGCCATGAAAGAAAAGTCAGTGTGGGAATGGGAAGAGGAGTTCAAATGGTTGGCAACCGGGAGATCCAGAAATCTTTGTGAACCGAGTGCAAGTGTTCAGCAAAATGTTCTCTGAATCTACGCTTGGTCTCACTAATGTACAGGAGGTCACATGGGGAATATTGGATGCAGTAGTTAAATGAGGTGCACGTGAACCTATCTCACATGGAAGGACTGCTGGGGTTGCTGAATGGAGATGGAGGAGATACTGTATAAGGACAGGTGTTACATCTCCTGCGGTTGCAAGTAAAAGTTGCTGGGGAGGGGGAGGTTTGTGTGGGAAAAGATGAGCGAATCAAGGAGTTGTGGAGGGAGTGGTTTTTCAGAAGGCGGAAAAGGTGGGGATAGGAAGATGTGTCAGGATCACGTTGGAAGTGTCACAGGATGATGTGTTGAATGCGGAGGCTGGTGGGATTAAAGATGAAGACCAGAGACCTTGGTTAAGGACCTATCTCTGACAGCAGGAGGATAACACATATATTTTTTTAAATGAGAACGTTTTGATGTCCTTGAATTGAAAGCCTAATCTTGGGAGCAGATGCGCTGGAAATGAAGAAATTGAGAGTTGGTGATAGTGTATTTGCAAGAGACAGGTGGGAGGAAGTGTTGTTCAGATAATTGTGGGAGTCGGTAGGTTTGAAGTGGACGTCAGTTGACAGATATCAAGAAAGGGGAGAGGGATATCAGGGATAGACCAAGTGAATTTGAGAGCAGGCTGGAAGTTAGTGGTAAAGCTAATGAAATCAACTAGTTCTGCACCGCAGGAGGCAGCCCATATGCAGTCGTCCATGTAGCGGAGAAAGAGTTGTGGGATGGTACAGTGTACGTTTGGGTCAGGGACTTTTAAATATAACTAGCAAAAAGGCAGACAGCTGTGGCCTATTCAGGTCTCCATGGCTGCAACTTTAACTTGGAGAAAGTGAGATGAGTCGAAGGAGAAGTCAGAGAGTGAGGGCGAGGACAAGTTCTGCCAGATAGAAGGGAGTGTAAGTAGAGGAAAATTGATTGGGTATTTGTTCAAGGAAGAACCAGAGGGCCTTGAGACCAAATTCTAATTGTCTACCCAGCTGAATAGCTGATTGACATTTACATCCTGTCTCTATGACCTTATTATTTGGCGAACTAAATGTGTTACCAGTATTTAATTTGATATTTAAGTGATTTACGCGTATGGGAAACCACAAAGAACATGAGTTGGAGCATTGGCCAGTGAAGCAACACAGTTGCTGCCAGATTAACCTCTCGCTGCTACACATTCTCTGTTTTAACAGGTTTGGATTAATTAGATCCTCTATATGAAAACTCTGTGCAAATCTAAATGCACTAGGATGAATAGTTTTGTTTTTATTGGCTCAGTTTTATGCAACCACGGCACAAAATAGAGAAGGGAAAACCAGGTAAAGAAAATTAACCACACTCAGCAGAATCTACAAGGTTCCAATGCAAGCTTTTGTAGCAGATTTTAAATATTTTTTCAAATTACGCAGTAGAATTAAAATTTACCTCGCTAGGTTAGTATATGGTTTAATCACCAGAGCCTGCCTGATTTTCAGTCCATTCATTTTGATGGATTGGAAAAAGGACTTGCGATAAATCCTGTCAGATTGTTGTTCAGTTTGTAAAAACAGAAACTCAGACCAGTGTGTTGTATTCTTAATTGCCCTCATTGATAATGAAGTTTGTAACTTTTGTTTATTTATAATGATTACTTCAATAGAGGCTTGGAGTTGTGTTTAACATTGCTTGTTGCACTTTATTAATGTAAGAACTAGTTGCTGGGTCAAAATATTTTCCTGTGCAGCTGCTGTCTTAGCTTGCTTTCAATCATCCGGAAGGCAAACAAGATAGCGATTTCTCCATAATGATGACAAATCACCTATAAATTTGCTTTCCGTCTTTTCAGCAAGAAGGCTGTGAAGAAAATGTTGCAGCCATTTTCTTGACATTTAATATTTTACATTATTTATCTAATTCCTTCATATATATTGTGATATACTACTAATGTGTGTGTGTAACAATTTCTCCAATCCTATCCTTGGTGACGAGGTTATGTTTCTTTAATAATCATGAGGTTATGTTTCTTTGTTAGTCTTTTGATTGAGGGAGGAAACTGGAGCAACTGGAGAAAACCTATGTGATCACAGAGAGAGCAAGCAAACCAGGGTCAGTATTGAGGTAGCACCTCTCCTGGCTGCTCTAGTTGTGGTTCTAGTTTATTCCAAGTATTGGGGAAACCGTTCAACATAAAATACAGCAGATGCTGGAAACAAGTAAAGACTTGGAAAAACTGGAGGGATGAATATAGGATGTGCTAAATGTCATTGGTACAGAAAAAAAGGTAGACATCCTTGCTTTGGATGAAATAGAGTTTGTGAAGATTGCAAATGCTTGTAAGCCTCAAGGGAAATACAGGGAAATGAAGGATGACAGGTGGGATTTGAGTGCGAGGCTGCAAATTTTAATAATGAGACATTGCTACTATGGAGACTCTGAGGGGAAGCCCTGACAGGGTGACTGGTGAATAGATTTTTCACCAGAAATTACAGAGGGTGGTTTGTTTATTTTTGTAATGCTTTAATTAATTTCCAAGATTCAAAAGCCTTTTTGATTCAGTTTATTACTTTTTATTTTATTTTAACCTTGATTTAATTACTTGCCTGTCTGACCTATTTTTAAATGCCTCAAAATATCAGTGGCAAGACCTTCAGGTTCCCCTGACTAAGGACTTGTTCATACTGGTGGCCCATTCCCCTATGCCTGAGAGCTCTGAGGTAAGGAGGGTCAGCTTGGTTGGCCAATTTGTATCTACATTAGATTAGCGCAGGCAGGCAGGATGGCAGGAGCCAGGTTCAAGTAGTGTAGTATCATCAGATCCGGTACAATCTAGTAGTTCTAAAGCAAATTAAAATTTAAAAAGGGATGTAGTCAGAAACTATGCTTTAGATATCAGAGATAAAAGAAAACTGCACGATTTAAAGAAATTGATAAGCAAGAGAAAAATATGATCAAAGTATTTCAGCAGAAAGATATGTTAGGGTGTATCACCAAATAACTGCACTTAATCAAAATTTAGAGAATGTATAAAACATTTGGAATAAAAGGAAAGAACAAATTCAGCCTCACTGATGAAACCATATTCAATGAGAAAAGATAAATAATAAAATGAGATTTGATGGACAGAATTTATTAATAAGAAGAATCTTTAGTACAAATATACTGTGCGTAAGCCGCTTGTATAGTATATAAATATAATAATGGGACAACCACATCAAACAGACGGAATGGATTGTAATGTGAGAACAGGCAACGAGCCAGATATAGTTAAAAGTGAATGTGCACGAGCAATTCACCAACAATAATCTTGATATAAAAAATAAACTGCTGGAGGAACTTAGCAGGTCATGTGACAACATTAGAGGCAAAGGGATGGTCGGTGTATCAGGTTGAGACTATCGGGACTAGGATAGTAGTCAACAGGTCAGACAGCATATGTGAAGTGTACTGGACAGTCGGTGTTTAGGGACAAGGTCTATCTTCAGGTTGGTCAAGATTCTAGCATCTGCAGTTCCTCGAGTCTTCACTGATAGGAGACAGGTAGAATCAAGTGAGATGATGGGGTATGATGAGATGATTGGGGGGTGGGGGGGGAGGAGAAAGTGCTGAGACTGTGTCTGGTGGGTGATAAGTGTGACCAGATAAGGAAGGGATGATGGTCAACTAGAACCATGTGGTGGAGGGGATAAGAAATGTAAACCAAGGGAGAAAAAACACAGGTTGATAGGTACATGGGTGATGGGAAGGTGGGAAAGGCTGATGAGTAAGTGAGAAGACTTTCAATTTCAGGTAACCCACCCCGCACATGTTCCTTTCCTATTCTCACTAGTCCACCCAAGGTCTCTTTCCCTTTGATTCACCATTTCCATCTATCCTCTCCCCTAGTTACCTAGACTCATCACCCTCCTCCTTATTTGTTTCCAGTATCTCCAGTCTCTCATGTCTTCTGCGATCTTAGCATGTTGACAATCAAAGGAAAAATACAAAACAGCTGCTCACATACTAGATTTAGGTAAGGCAGACTTCAACAAAATCAGGACACACTTTCCATACTAAAAAGGCAGATCTTTCTCTGAGTAAAATGATAAAGGGTCATTGGGAGGTGTTGATCAAGCAAGGATTTCATATGACACATAACCAGTTTCAGTTTAGTTTAGAGATACAGCACAGAAACAGGCCCTTCGGCCCACCGTGTCCGTGCTGACCAGCGATCCCCGCACATTAGCACTATCCTACACCCACTAGGGACAATTTTTACATTTACCAAGCCAATTAACCTACAAACGTGTATGTCTTTGGAGTGTGGGAGGAAACCGAAGACCTCAGAGAAAACCCACGCAGATCACGGGGAAAACGTACAAACTTTGTACAGTCAGCACCCGTAGTCAGGATCAAACTTGGGTCTCCGGCGCTGCATTAGCTGTAAGGCAGCAACTCTGCCACTGCGCCACCGTGACCGCCTTAAGATGCAAGCTGCTGCCAATGAAATACCTACGGACAACTAATGTATTAAAGGACAACGTAAAGATAAAAGAAAAATCAAAAACGTATAAACTAACAGATCATGTACATAAGAAGCGATGGAAATATTAAAAAAAAAGTACAAAACATAATATGCGCAACTGAATACATTTACAGCAAGAAACTTGCAAATATCAAAAGCCACTGAACTTATGATATGGATAAAAATAGAATGGGCCCCTTGAAAATTTATAATGATACTCTAAATGAACATAAAGGAATCACAGACATACCATATAATTACTTTTCTTGTCTAGTGAGGCTATATGGGTGGAGTTGAGGAACAAGAAAGGGATGATCACCTTGTTGCGGGTGAACTAAAGACCCCCGAACAGTCAATGGGAATTTGAAGAACAAATATGCCTGGAGATTGCAGACAGCTGCAGATCACATAAGGTTGTTGTAGTAGGGGATTTTACCTTTCCCAATATTGACTGGGAAAATCATAGTGTGAAGGGTTTAAATGGGGTGCAATTCTTCAAAAGTGTTCAGGAGAGTTTTTTCAAGCAGTATGTAGAGGCCCCCACATGTGGGATGGCAACACTGGATCTAGTATGGGGAAATTAGGAAGGACAAGTTAATGAAGTGTTTGTGGAGGAACCTTTTGGGACCAGTGTCCACAGTTCGATTAGGTTTTAGATAGTCATTAGTTATGGATCGGGAAAGAGAGTGCCTACATGTTAAAATGCTCAACTGGGGTAAGGCCAACTTTGAGGGTATGAGAGAAGGTCTCGCTCAAGTTGACTGGAGCAGGATATTTGAGAGGAAAGGAAAATCAACCAAGTGCGATGTTTTTAAAGTGCTGACAAAAGCTCAGGATATGTATATCCCCATTAGAGTAAAGGGCATAGCAGGCAAGCATAAGGAAACTTGGTTGACGAGGGAAATTGAGGCATTGATCAAAAAAAAGGATGCATGGGACAGGTATAAGCAGCTGGGGTCAAATGCTTTCCTGGAAGAGTTTCGGGAACTAAGGAGTAAATTGAAAAAGGAGCCCAGGAGGCCAAAAAGGGGCCAGGAGAAAGCTCTAGAGGGGAGTAGCATTGAGGACAATCCCAAAAGATTTTATAAATACATGAGGGAGAAAAGGGTAACTAGAGAAAGAGTGGGACCTCTCAGGAGTCAAAGAGGTCACCTCTGTGTGGAACCACAGGAAATGGGCAACGTCCTCAATGAGTATTTCCCCTCTGTATTTACCTAGGAGAAAGACAGTAGGACGGAGTAACTTAAGGCAGTCAATGGAAGTGTCTTGAGAGCAGTCAGTGTTACCGTCGAAGAAATACTGAAGGTATTATTGTGTATGAAGGTAGACAAATCTCAGGACTTGATAGAATAGTTCAGTTGCCTAATCACAACTGGGAAGAAACTGTCCCTGAATCTGGAGGTGTGCTTTTTCATACTTCTGTAACTCTTGCCTGATGGGAAAGGGGAGAAGAGGAAGTGAGGAAGTGAGGAGGGGGGCAAGGCCGTCCTTGGTTATGCTTGATTGAACAGCAACAGCAAATAGAAACAAGTAAATGGAATATGAATGTTGCCCTCTGACAAATTGAAAACTATGCATGGATAGGAGAAAACATATGGATATAACATATACACCGGTGAGTGGAAGGGCGGGTGGGTCTTAAACAACAATCCAGTTGCAAAATTTATAATGAGATATAAGAATCAGCATTTAACATTCACACATGCATTAAAAATTACTGTGACAAGTGATTCATTTATTTCAGTATAATACTGGAATCATATTTTATATTCATAATTCATATTTTTCCTTTCTCATTCTTACATGAATGTACCAAATTGAGTGACTTTTGAAAGAAATTTGCAAATCAGAATCCAAAGCAATAAGGCCCAGACTGAGACTAAGTGTCATGCAGTGTTTAATATAATCTTTGTCAATGTCAAAGCAACAGCAGTTAAGGCGATTAGAAAGTCAAATGAATACTTCCCTCATGTAGGTGGTATACAAAATAAAAGATCAGGGAAGTTATGCTAAAACTGTTTTAAACATTAGGCCACCTCAATACATATAGAATATTCAGGTAGATGATATTTTAGGTAAAAAACATAGAAACATAGAAATTAGGTGCAGGAGTAGGCCATTCGGCCCTTCGAGCCTGCACCGCCATTCAATATGATCATGGCTGATCATCAACTCAGTATCCCGTACCTGCCTTCTCTCCATACCCTCTGACCCCCTTGGCCACAAGGGCCACATCTAACTCCCTCTTAAATATAGCCAATGAACTGGCCTCAACTAGCCTCTGTGGCAGAGAGTTCCAGAGATTCACCACTCTCTGTGTGAAAAAAGTTCTCCTCATCTCGGTTTTAAAGGATTTCCCCCTTATCCTTAAGCTGTGACCCCTTGTCCTGGACTTCCCCAACATCGGGAACAATCTTCCTGCAACTAGCCTGTCCAACCCCTTAAGAATTTTGTAAGTTTCTATAAGATCCCCTCTCAATCTCCTAAATTCTAGAGAGTATAAACCAAGTCTATCCAGTCTTTCTTCATAAGACAGTCCTGACATCCCAGGAATCAGTCTGGTGAACCTTCTCTGCACTCCCTCTATGGCAATAATGTCCTTCCTCAGATTTGGAGACCAAAACTGCACGCAATACTCCAGGTGTGGTCTCACCAAGACCCTGTACAACTGCAGTAGAACCTCCCCGCTCCTATACTCAAATCCTCTTGCTATGAAAGCCAACATACCATTCGCTTTCTTTACTGCCCGCTGCACCTGCATGCCTACCTTCAATGACTGGTGTACCATGACACCCAGGTCTCGCTGCATCTCCCCCTTTCCCAATCGGCCACCATTTAGATAATAAAGAAGAAAGATTGGGTATCTTGCTTTGATTTATTTGAAACAGAGGAGACTGAGGGAAGACTCAGCTAAAAATTGGTGACATCTTGAAAAGGTATCACAAGGCAATTTTGCCCTGAACAGAGAGGTCAGTGACCAGGGCAAGATTATAAAGTTATTCGTAGGTGGATTGGAGGGTAGATGGGGAGAACATTTTTACTCTAAGCATGGTGAAAGACTGAAATGCGTTTTATGATTGGACAGTAGACGCAGAAAGTACAACAGCCTAGAACTAAGCTGGAAACTTAAAATAAACTGCAATGGGTTTTTTGCTGGCACCAAATCAACGGCTGATGTGCCTCCTTCTGTGTCTGACCTTTCCATAATTTTAAATTAATTTATTTTCTTCATAAATCATAACTCCTTGATTATGAATAAATTAAAAAAAATCTCTGCCTGAAATGGGTATGACCAAACATCTCTCCATATTTATTGCCAAATATCACATTAACCATTAATTTAATTCAGAACAAGACACTTCCCACATGCGATGTATATTACCCACATATATTGCACCAGAACAACATTTTAGGAACGTTCTCAGCATAATGCATTGTATGTTTGCAATGGACATTACTTTTCAAAAAGTATTTTCATTGAATTTTGTTACATCAATAAGTAAGCTACCCTGTATTCAGTATTTGCAGTTAATTCAGAGGACTAGACATAATCTCATCAACAATAGAATACCAGAAGAGAATCAATTATTCTCTTTAACCTGCTGTGTACTAACTTAACCGTGAATAGCACATAAGTTATATACTACCAGATGGGAATGATTTGTTCACCGTTACATGGAGTGTTCTAAACCTGTACAAAGGCTATCACTGAGCGAGATACAGTATGAATGACACAAATTGAAAATAGTTTATTTTTATCTTGTATATATTGTACATGGGCTGATATTATATGGTGTTACCTAGTCTAATACATTATAATCGACTAGGATCTGTCGTTAACACGTTCCTTATTACAAACTTCTTGTTGTAAAATAATCCAACATCACATATTTACAGAGTGCTACTTACACTAATAATAGAAAGCTTTTTAACAGATGCCTACTTCTTTGTAAAACAGTGATACTACAGTGAGAGAGTGAAGCAGAAGCTTGGGGTGTGAGTGAAGATGAATGAGTTAGGGAGGAAACAATATGGAGATGTAAGAATGAGGAAGGGGCATCAGCAAGGCAGAAAGAGATAACTAGAAATTAAGGTAGATTATCAGCACAAGCGCTACACATTCCTTTACAAATAGGCACTGTGATAAGGAAAGACAAGGACATTAAACTCAGGCAAAGGAGTGAGAAGAAAGAGAAAAAAAAAGGAAATATTGAAAGAGGGAAATGCAGGAAAAAATAATTTAAAACGAGAGGCAGAAATAGATTGAGAACCCCAGAACTATACATTCTTTTGTATTATGTTATGCTTTATCTATTCATCTGAGGGGTATTACAAAGATAACCTTTTGTATTAACACGGAAACTTAGAAAATAGGTGCAGGAGTAGGTCATTCGGCCCTTCGAACCAGCACTGCCATTAATATGATCATGGCTGATCATCCAAAATCAGTACCCTGTTCCTGCTTTTCCCCCATATCCCTTGATTCCCTTAGCCCGAAGAGCTAAATCTAACTCTTTAACTATTAGTGCTTACCATATGAATCTCTTGACAGTAAAAAGATTTGAGCCGAATCAGCAGGAATTCATCCTCTCACTATGACCCACATTCTAGCAAAGGGGACTCTCAGCCTCTGTGACCAATCACTTTATGTAGCAGGGCCATGTGACGACTATCCAGTCAATGAGAATGTCAGCTGAGATTAAACCCATTTTCACAGCACAAGAGCAGCAGCTACTTCACTGAGAGAACTCCACCCCCTGGGCACTGATATCAATGTGGGATTATAATAGGATTAACTACAGATGAGAAGCACAAATAATGTGAAGATTATGTGAGTAATAAATCATATTTTTTGTTATTGCTATCCCAGCTATATGAAGCTTTCCCTTCTAAATTGTAATATTTGCTGTGTGGGAAAGATCTTGATTAAATGATATCTGCAATACTAATACACAGGGCCCGAGGCAAAGCCAGAGATCATTGTTTTTTTGAAAAACAATAAAAGAAAATTGCTGACATTCTCCCCAACATTCAACATTCCTTCAGAACACCATTTGTCTTTTCCAAACAAGAAATGTTTTCCATCATTAAAAGCCATACACAGGCTTTAAGTTGGGGTGTTATTATGAAACAAGTGATGTTGATTAACTTTACCTTTACAGATTGGCTAATACATAACAACAGTGAAAGATACACCATGGTCAATAGAATAAATGATTGATATTTTACAGCTTCACCAAAAAGATAAACTCTCCAAAGTATTTCAAAGAAAACTTTGGCCTCTTGCATTCTGTAAATATTAGCCCCCATTAGCAGTAAAGTTCCACAAGTATCCTTCAGCACTTTGCCCCAGTGAGTATTCTTCATCCAAATGATGACGGCCTATGGGCTATTTAACTGCATGGGCATAACTTCTGACATTTGTCATTCTCAGATCCATTCTTGTGACAGAATGACCTGTATTCAGAAACAGAAATATTTCTTATGTTTCTCATGTGTGGTGCAATAACCATTGCTTCGGTGTAGATCTGACAGTAAAAGGTGCCAATGGGCCCCAGCTCTCCTGAAATCTGTGTCTCAGTGCCACTCAAGGAAATACATTTACCTGCAGAGCCCATTTGGGTGTCATCCTTCCCTTTTTCATAACTGCATTGACATATTTACCAGAACACTGCTACTTATGTCTAATGTTAACCCTGCACTAAAATTTACTTCAGGGGGAAAAAGAGAAAAGCCTGATATGGGTTGATGTTTGCTCTCAGTTCAGCTTACTCAGAATATTCCAGATGGTTTTGGTGAATGAGCCTGCAGAGGATCGCTGATGTGCATTTGAACAACTGTCTGTATGTAATGTGACAATACAAAGTGACTGACACTACCCTTCATACAGGCTGCAAGGGCCTTGGTGAACAAAAACATGACCCATGGTGACAATGGCCATTTGCTGGCATTTTACACACTTGGCAGAATTTCCATATTACTAGGAAGGCCAGTAATTAGGATTGGACAACCTAATTATCCCTGGAACTGGAGGTAAACTGGCCTTTAAACCATGAAGTGTTGCTCAGTGGGAAGATGTTTCATGGAATGATGAATGGCAGTATAGTATTAATTGAAGGAGTACTTGGAAGTGGTGGTGAATCTCCATCATTCTTTTTCTGTGTGGTAGAATTATCTTGCAGGAACTTTGATGAGTTTACAATATGCCTTCTAAATGTAGTACACTTGATCCATTACATGTCAATAGTAGTGGGAGAAAATGTTTAGGATTGCGTATAGGATTCCAGTCAAACAGTCATCTTTGTCCAGGATGTTGTCAAGCAGCTGAATGTTATTTGAGGAGTATTCGTCTGTACATGTGGAGAATATTCCATCACCCTCATGATTTGTGCTTTGTGGATGGTAAAGATTCCTTGGAGAGTCATGAGTTGAGCCACTTTCTGCAAAATACTTCGCCTCTTACCTACTCTTCAATCCACGTGACTGGTCATAGATACATCAAGTTAACAGTAACACAAAGTCATTGACTATGGTTATGCTTTTGAATGTCAAGGGAAGTCCCAGGACTTTATTTTGTTGGAGAAGATCATTGTCCGGTTAACGTGTTGCTGATGTGATGCCTTGTGCTTGAATGTAAAGTAGATCTTTCAATGTAAGGGAATTACTTATTTTTTAGACTTTTTTTTACAAGATGTGGGATCACACATCATTTCTAGCACCTATTGGCTGTCTTTTGACTATCATTTCCAAGATAGTTGTAAGTCACATTATTGTACTACTAAAGCCTTTCTTATCAAAGTACCCCCATTGTGCTGTGATCTGGATGTTCCACCATTTGATAATGAGGAACGTAGAATTTGTGTGAGAATAACAAAAAAAAAGAAAGAAATTATGAGAATAATGCCTATGAAAAGAAGAGAAAGCTAAAAAAGTACAAAAGTAATTGTTGGCCCCATAAGACTGAGGCCAGAAGTTAATAATGAGGGATAAGGAAATGGGGAAACATTAAACAAACATTATTTGTTGAATAAAAGTAGAAATTTCTGGAAGTACTCAGCAGGTTAGACAGCATCTGCAGATAGAGAAAAGAACTAATGTTATTAATCAAGTTAGAGTCACAGAGTGATACAGTGTGGAAACAGGCCCTTCGGCCCAACTCGCCCACACCGACCAACAATGTCCCAGCTACCCTAGTCCCACCTGCCTGTGCATGGTCCATTTCCCTCCAAACCTGTCCTATCCATGTACCAGTCTAATTGTTTCTTAAACAATTGGATAGTCTCAGCCTCAACTACCTATTCTGGCAGCTTGTTCCATACACCCACCACCCTTTGTGTGAAACCCTCAGATTCCTATATTTTCCCATTCACCTTGAATCTATGAACTCTGGTCCTCGATTCCCCTACTCTGAGGAAAAAGACTGTGCATCTACCCGATCTATTCCTCTCAACATTTTGTACAACTCTATAAGATCTCCCCTCATCCTCCTGCGCTCCATAGAGACACAGCCTAAACCTCTCCCTATTGCTCACACCATCTAGTCCTGACAACATTCTTGTAAAGCTTTTCTGAACCCTATCAAGCTTGACAATATCTTTTCGATAGCATGGTGCCCAGAACTGAACACAATATTCTAAATGCAGTCTAATCAACCTCTTATACAACTGGAAAATGAGCTCCCAACTTCTATACTCAATACTGATGAAGGTCAAAGTGCCAAAAGCCTTTTTGACCGCCTTATCTACCTGTGACTCGACCTTCAAGGAACCATGCACCTGTACTCCTATATCACTCTGCTCTACAACACTACCCAGAGGTCTACCATTTACTGTGTAGGTCCTGCCCTTGTTCGACATCCCAAAGTGCAACACCTCACACTTTTCTGTATTAAATTCCATCAACCATTCCTCCGCACACTTGGCCAATCGATCCAGATCCTGCTGCAATCTTTCACAACCATCTTCACTATCTGCAAAACCACTAACTTTTGATCATCAGCAAACTTGCGAATCTTGCCCTGTATGTTCTCATCTAAATCATTGATGTAGATGACAAACAGTAACGGGCCCAACACCAAGCCCTGAGTCTCACCACTAGTCACACAGGGCTCCAGTCCAAGAGGCAACCTGCCACCATCATCCTCTACCTCCTTCCATGGAGCCAATTTGCTATCCATTCAGCTATCTCTCCTTGGATCCCATGCGATCTAACCTTCCAGAGCAGCCTACCATGCCGAACCTTTTTGAACGGCTTGCTGAAGTCCATGTATACAACATATACAGCTCTGCACTCATCAACCTTATTGGCCACGTCTTCAAAAAATCAATCAGATTTGTGAGACACTACCTTCCACGTACAAAACCACGCTGACTATTCCTAATCCATGGGCCGTGGAACCGTGGGAGCTGGGAGGGCTGCATGGCTAGACATGTTTCAGTGTCTCCGGCTTTGGACAAGGCACTGCTGTGCTCTGAGCAACCTGGTGGTAGGCGTTGGAGAGCCAGGGCAGAGGGAGAGATGGAAGCAGAAGCAGCGATGGGGGCAGATGTGGACGGGGAGCCAGGGCTGGTGAGTGTTTGCTGGGCTGGCAAGCCGATCTCTGCAGCTCCGGCCATGGAGCAGCTTCACTGCAAGAGTCCCGGGCCGTCGCAGGTGGCCGGGCCTCGGGTCGAAGGCGAGGAGGAAGCATTACTCGGCTGCCATGAGAGTCTCAGCACCGAATTCACCCTGGTGACCGGCATGGACCAGGCTGCGACTTGGTGCATCCTGGAGGACAACCAGTGGCTACTGGAAGTAGGTACCAAGCACTGGGTAGAAGCGGTGGAAGTTAGTGGCCTTCAAATGGGGTTGGTTGGAGAAAGCATCCTGCTTGCCTGCTAGATTTTCACTCTTACTGTAACTGCAGGAAAAATGTTCCCGATATTTTTTTTTAACAGATCTGTCACAGAGGCTGAAAGTTCCCCTTTGCAGTGAGGTTCCTTGAGACATTTTATTTCATGAAAGGTTCAACAAATACAATATAAAGTTGTTGTTGATTCTTGGTTCATGAATCATATCAGCTTTCATTATTCGAGTAATTCTCAGGGTGTTGTTTAAACAGCTCATGCAGGAAATGAAGAGTTTGTAGAATAAAAAAAGATTACTTAAATTTATTTTCTTCGGCCTGTGTCCTTAAGTTAATCGGTGTTGATTTAACATCTGATACTAAGCTAGATTCCAAGCTGAACAGTAGGATCCATACACCTTTATTGTTCAATATTGCGTTCATCAATAGATTCATAATTTGCTGTTGGGCTCCCTGCATAATACTGTTTCTACTTAATATTGAGCGCATCATTAAATGTAAACCATTGAAAAGAAAGCTGCAGCACCACATATACCATTGAATAGAAAGGTCACTTTTGAACATTGCAATTTCTGTTTCATACAGCAATTTATTGCTGAGCTCACAAATTAATACTAAACATATTTAGTGCCAGGATCATCATTAAATACTGTTTCTATTTGAATAAAGAATACAATTCCATACGTAGCACTAGCCGACCCTTTACCTATGCCACTTAAAGTAGTTTCCTACAAATATAGAGCGTCCAACACAATATTTTTTATGTTTAATGCAAAATATTTTACTGAATACTAATTTAATACTTCATATTGCATAAGGGAGCTGCATATCCATACATGCACCACTTAATGCAGAGCTCCATATTTAATCAGAGCTCAATAGTTAATACTGCTAATCACTTAATACTAAATTAATTGTTTAAAATTAAGTCAATTATTTAATATTGAGCTCACTGATTTATATTGAGGCACTGGCTATTACAAAGATCAGCAGATATATCCTAGTAAACTACTGCTTGCTAAAACTAAACGATTTGATCCATTTTAAATTTATTTTTAGGGGCATGGGAATTGTTTACAAGGCTTACAAGCATTCATTGTTCATCCCTAATAGCACATGAGAAGATATTGGTGAGCAACTTCTTGGGCCATTGCAGTCCTGGTGAAAGTACTGCCGCAGTGTTGTTATGAATGCTGTTCCAGGAATTTGGCACAGTAATAATGAAGGAAGAATGATGTATGATATTCAAGATGACATGTAACTTGGAGGGGGACATAAACTAGGTGGTGTTCCCAAATCTGTTTCTCTTGTCTATTTTGGTGGCTGCATTCATGTGTTTGATTAATAATGTTGGAGCTTTCCAGTTTTGAGAAATGCTGTCAGAATAACTATATTCTGAATTTCTTATTTAATATAGAACTTACCATTTACTACAGTGTGCATTGTGTATTGCTAAACGCATAACTCACAATATAATATTTTTATTATTCAATTTTGACTTCAACAGGCAGATCCCTAAACACTGTTTTAGTGATAAGTGTGTCCATCTTATTTTATTTGGAGCTCTCTTGTCAACATAGTTTCAAGAGGTTTAAACCAATTTGTTGAAAAGTGGTGCCAGCTTCTATATGGTTGGTAAAACAATATAATCTTAATTCCTGGAATGTAACAGTGACCTATGGAACAAATGATTTAATGTTCCTTGCCCATGTGTAAGTCAGAATTGGATGGGGTGCAGTGGTGCGCTATCAACCCGATTACTACTCTTAATGCTGGAATGCCAGATAACCTACCAACAATCAATTGAAGCACAGTGGACCAAATGTTCATGTTGCTGCTCTAAAGGAGGTTAAATGGCACAGAACCCCACCATGAGCCAACCCCTTTCAAAGGCTTGAGGCGAGAACACTGACAAAATGGATGTTCCTCTGTGCATTAAGGTGTCACTAAGTTGGGGCAGGAGATTTGCAGTTCACCACCTTTCACATTTCCTCCCCTCCTTCGCAAAATGGATGTAAATTAAGTTATGGAAGCCAATCCACAAAGATGTATTTACATAAATATAACTGATTCTAATCTCAACTCTAATTTACTGAACCAGACCAAACAAAGCCTGTCCTTCACTGCTCGTTCCCACTAAACGCCCACACTTCTTCAATTCATTCTCTGCTTTTTTTCTATTCAATGTTCTAATAAAACTTGTCTGCGGCTGAGAGCTTATTAATTGTATTAAAAGATACAATCCCCTTTCCTGTTCTCAGCCGTTGCCAGGCTGCTGTATATAAAGTGGATAGATCCAGCTAAAATAGGTCTCTGATGGAGCAAAGCCACTTATTACCTTCCCTCGCCCTCTTTTTATAAGCAATGTGGCCTGTTTTATTTCCACATAGTTCCATTGTCATGTTTCACTTGAGAAATTAATGAAAAAATAGAGGAAGCATAACAAGCTCCCAATCAGAACAAATAAACATTCACACATTCTAATGTCATGGATTAATAAGTCCTTCCTATAAATCATGGAGGTAATTTCACATCAGTTCAGAGCAATATTGCCTGTAATAATTAAACCATGCATTATACAATTCATTTGATTTGATTTAACTTTATTGTCATTGTCCATAGTACAAGTACTGAGACAACAAAATGCTTTTTCAGCCATACGAATAAGCACAGAACATGATAGACTATAACATAAAATCCCCACAGCGGTATCAAAGTTTCCCACTGTGAGGGAAGGCACCAAACTTCAGTCAACCTCCTCGTTGATGTTCTATGATGTTCACCCGTGGTCGGGTCCTCCCGAGCCCCCTGCAGTCATCACTACGGGCAGCCCGATGTTCAGGCCCTCTCGCCTGGATGATAGAACTCCGATGTCGGAACGGACGAATATCCTCAGCGGCTTGGACCTCCGAATCGGCCACTTACTACCGGAGTCCGCGGCTCCCGAAGTCCAAAGGCCGAGCTGGGTGGAAATTCCCAGGACTCCGCGATGTTGGTCAGCGCCGCCCGCACTGGGAGCTCTGCAAATCACAGCTCCGCGATGTTGATGCTGCAGGCCCAACACTCCGGAGCTTCAAACGCCAATCCCAGTTGAGGCATTGCCCGCTCCGCGATGTATACAGTGCTGCGCCGCCGCTGCTGAAGCTCTTGTCCGGTCCTCGGCAGGAAAGGCCGCACCAATCCAGTTGGTAGGCCGCGACTCGGAAAATAGTCACATCCTCGCCAGGAATCAATCAATCAATCAAAGACTTTATTGTAATTCAAAAATACACCAACAAATGCAAATATGAACAAAATTTTGTTGCATCTGGCTCACTGTGCAACATAAAATAACAAAAGGATAAAATAGATAAAAAGATAAAATAGATAAAAAGATAAAATAGATAATAGTGGCAGCACATTATATGGAATTCAAGAGTCTGATGGCTCGGGGGAAGAAGCTGTTGCAAAACCTGGCCTTTCTGCTCCTTATACCTTTTTCCCGAGGGCAGCAGAGTGAATGGAGATGTGTGGGGTCTTTTATAATGCTGTTGGTCTTGGACAAGCAACGTTAGCACGCAATGTCTTGGATTGAAGGAAGAGAAGTCCCGATTATTTTTTCAGCCGTCCTCACCACTCGCTGCATGGATTTCCAGTCGGAGGCTTTGCCGTCCCCAAACCAGACAGAGATGCAGCTGGTCAAAATGCGCTCTATGGTGCCCCTGTAGAAAGTGGTGAGGACGGGATGGGGGAGGTGAGCTCTTCTCATCTGGCGCAAAAAGTGCAAACGCTGCTGCGCTCTCTTAACTAGTGATGCGATGTTTTGTGACCCCGGTCAGACTGTTCGTGATCTGCACCCCCAGGAACTTAGTGCTACTGACCAACTCCACATCAATGTCATTAATGTGTAGTGGTGTATTACTGTGCCGGTTTCTCCTGAAGTCAACAATGACCTCCTTTGTTTTATCAACATTCAGGATCAGATTGTTCGTGTTGCACCAGTCCACCAGCTGTTTCACCTCCTCCCTGTAAGCCAGTTCATTGTCGTCCCGAAAAAGGCCCACCACTGTTGTGTCATCTGCATACTTCATGATGTGGTTTGTACTAAACCTGGCACAACAGTCGTGGGTCATCAGGGTAAACAGCAGTGGACTCAGGACGCAGCCCTGAGGGGAACCGGTGCTCAGAAAGATGATGTTGGAGATGTTGTTTCCAACCCGCACTGACTGGGGTCTGTCAGTGAGGAAGTCCAGTAGCCAGTTACATAAGGAGGTACTGAGTCCCAATGAACCCAATTTGCTTACCAGGTGCTGAGGGATGATTGTATTGAACACTGAACTAAAGTCCACAAACAGCATTCGCACATATGTGTTCTTCTCCTCTAGATGGTCCAGGTCAGGTGGAGTACAGAGGATATGGCGTCCTCTGTGGAGCGGTTTGGCCTGTAGCAAACTGGGACGGGTCAAGTGTGGAGGGGAGTCTAGAGGTAATATGGTCCCTGACCAGCCTCTCGAAGCACTTCATCATTATGGGAATGAGTGCTACAGGGCGGTAATCGTTGAGACATGTTATTGCAGATTTTTTTGGTATTGGTATGATGGTGGCAGTCTTGACACATGATGGGACAACAGCCTGGTTTAGCGAGCTGTTGAAGATGTCAGTAAGGACATGTGCCAGCTGATCAGCACATTCCCTGAGCACCCAATCTGGTATGTTATCAGGGCCTGCCGCCTTCCGTGTGTTCACTCCTTTTAGGGTCCTCCGGACATCCACTGTATCAAGACTGAGTGCCTGTTCATCATGGTGAGGAAAACCTTTTCTCGCAGGTGTGTTGTTAAATGCCTCAAACCGTCCAAAATATTTATTGAGTTCATTGAGGAAGTTTATGTTGTCTTCACAGGGTGGTGGGGCAGTCTTATAGTCTGTGATGGTTTTTATATGGTTTAAGTGACTGAAAAACGGTTTCCCCCTTACCCAACCCCCCCTCAACCACATAAAATATTGAAAAAATCCCCCAAACAAACTTTAAACAAACTAAAAATAAAAAAAGATAGAAAAACAAACAGACTGTTATCAGACGCAGCCATCATGCAGCGCCCCCCGGATGTTCATATCAGGATTGAAGTGCAATATATTTTTCTGCCCCATCTTCTTAGTTCTCTACTTTGCTGTTCCATTTGTTATTTTTCCACCTCATCACTCCATTTCCACTCCCGGCTCCTGTCCCTGTCTCCCTATTGATATTGTTGCCATGCATATGTGCATCATTGAGGGAACAAAAGGATTGTAAAGCGTAAATTAATGGTGGAATTGCTCTTTCGCAGAGAAGCCGAGCTGACCAATTTGTTTGGCAACGGGTATTTATCAGAAGGCCAATAATGAAAACAGTTATCAGTACCCTATTGCTGCATCATTTTGGCACATAAATGGGCACACTTTAATTTCTGTATGAGGGAGAGAGAGAAAACCATCTTAGTGTGAATGAACTAAATAAATGGTGCTTTTCAGTTCTTGTACTTCATTTCCCAAAGAATCACTGTCTTTATATGAAGTGTAACTTAGAAATAAGATTAAATTTGAATGGCTGCTGGACCTTTCCTCCATTTTCCACTGGAATGGGAGATCACATAATTCCATTTCCACAGTTCAAATCAAAAAGTAATCTGCAAGCAAAAATACATTTCAAAACAATATATGTTTCCATTGATAGTTTTAGGTTTATAAGATCTCCGTTAAATAATGGATAAATAAATTGCATATGGGTGCCTTGATATTTATTAATAATCAAATTGTTAAGGCCTTTGGGTTTAATCAGCACAATTCTGAAAAGAGCAAATAATGCAAAATATTAAATAATGAAAATGTTTACAATTGACGACAAATTATAATGCAAAAGGAGGGCATGCATCAATAATGTCACTAATTGCCTCCTTCAAATGGAAATTAATTCATGTTCAGATATTATACAAAACCACAAATAATGAAAGAGAATTATAAAGATGATGGAAAATATTAGCCTTTGAAAGCTTTCAAGGGGACCAGGCCAGGGAACCTTGCGAATGAGCAAAGAGTGGAAGAAGCTGAAGCCGATTTTCTTCCAAGTTTAGGGCTAACATAATCCTCTTCTTGGTCATCACCATCAAATTTTAACATTCCCCATAATATTATAATATTATCCCGCAGGAAATATTCTGTAGATTTTTTTCACCAAATGAAAATATCCAATAACGCATGTCTCACAACTTACTTAGCCTTGAATCTGACAGGGTATTCCATCCCACTTGACAGAAATTGTATTCATAAACAGGATTGCCGTTTGAGAACTATCCAATATCAGTTGTATTCCGCAAGGCCCAGTTAGAATTTCACCAGAACAATTGGCAAAACAGTGCGTCAATATTCACAACATGAGCATCCCATCTGCTTCTGGTTGGTATCCTATCAGTCTACAAAATCCAGACGGTTGAGTTCAGAGATGGCAGGAACGGGTTGAATTCTGAGTGGATAAATGACTTTTCATTTTTAACTATCTTGTTTTTGGCTTCTTTGTGTGTCTCTGCTGTTCAACTAGATGTACATATTGCCTGCAGTTCTCATCCTACACGCACAATGCAGCACACTTATCAATGCACTCAGAGGGCTGGCAGTGAATCTCAGCCGAGTTTTACATCAGAATTGCAGTTCCTCACTGCTTCATTTGCACAACATAACCTTTAAATCATAACACAGGCTTCTGAACAAAACTTGTCATTCAAATTCAAATTTGCCGTACAAATCACGCCATGACCAAGCCATGTCGCACGACACATGTTTCAATAAAACACAATTGTTTGTGGAATAAACACAAAAGATATTTTGCCAAATTGGGGGAAAAAAGGTAAAATAGATCTCATTATCAGCTGAAATTTAATTGCTCTGCGCTAGTTCGAGGCACAGCAAAACAAAAATAAAGGTTTATTTGAATTTTTACCACTTTTGCCCGCTGGAGAAACAAATTTCCTTCAAAAATAGCTCAATGACCATAAACATTAATTAAACCCCCTAAACAGCTCATTGCTCTCACATCTGCCACCACTCTTTCCCCATCTGACCCAACACCCTCAATTCCCCAAATGATCTCATATGATAAAGACAGCATGGTAGAATCTTTGATTGCAATGGAGGCCACAGAAGAAAGGTCTCGACCCGAAATGTCACCCATTCCTTCTCTCCAGAGATGCTGCCTGCCCTGCTGAGTTACTCCAGCATTTTGTGTCTACCACAGATTTAATATGCAGTCTTGTGTTTATCTCTATTGGAGTAATACTGATGACATTAGAATTGGCCATATCACTTTAATGTAAGGAAATTCAAAATCAAGAAGTAAGGTTAGACTCTGCATATTAACCAGTGACCAGGGAAACAATAAAGGCTGGCTGAGAAATTCCAACATGTTTCTTTCACATTAAAACTGTTGTCAATCATGCTAACAGTGTGAAACTTTCATACAGAGATTGAATTTCATTTGTTTACAGAACAGCATTGTTGAGTTTTCCTGTGCAACATTGCACTAAAAATGACATTGTTGGTTTCACTGCAGCATTCTCTATACAGGTGTTACAAGTTCTTCCATTTGCTATTAATTAACTCGCCAAGTATATACCCAGTAGAAACCTCTTAAAGGGACTTCAGACAATACAAGCAACGCTCTTTCTGCAACTGGACAGTGTTGATACTTAATGAATGCCTCAGTAATGGAAGAGGGAGTGGGTAGGAGAATACTCTTAAAACATACTGAACATGGATGGGAACACAGAGACTCTCCTTGGCTTCAGCCAAACAGTCCTGGAGGAAAGTCACCAGGAGAAAGCCAAGTCAAGTCAAGTTTGATGTCATATGCCCAAGAAAGGTGAGGTTCAGGTGCATTGAAATCCTTGCTTACATCAGCTTCATAGGCACATAAACTCAGATTACACTCAAAATATAACTTGCACATAAATTATACAAAAAAATGAAAATAAAAAGTCTGTGCAAATACAAGACATTTGCACAAACCACAATTACTAAACAAATCCATGGTGGTCCGTAGTTTTCTGTTATTTGATGTAGGATTAGGATTTTGCAGTTAGTTCTATGCCCTGACGACTATCAGATTGTACTGTAGTTGTTCCTGAACTTGGTGTTGTGAGACTTCAGGCTTCTGTACCTCCTGCCCAATGGTGGTAGCGAGAAAGGACCTGGACCAGATGGTGAGGGTCTATGATGCTAGACGCAGCCTTTTTAAGGTGGCACCTCATGCAGATGCTTTCTGGGATCATCCCTCTTATGCTTATGTGCATCTTGATGTTTGCTATAAAAAGAATAGGAAGGAGGATAGCCTTGTCTGATTCCAATTTTTATTGCCACATGATAACGAGAATTCATTTCCAAATGTTGATTCATTCATTTCCAAATGTTGACTCATTCATTTCCAGATGTTAGGAGCAGACCTAATTTTTCAAAGGCCTTTCTTTACTTCAGGCTATTAAGCAAAAATCCATCTCACTAACCAACACATGGGTAATCATACCCTCAGGTTGCTCGTAGTCCTGGGACCTTTCTGCAACTATTTTACCTTCTGCTTTCTGGAGTCATCTCTTATTCCACTCAGTTTCCGTATTCCCCTTGTTAACTTTCTTATCTTCCTATCAATGGCAGTTGATAATATCATGTGGACACCATAAGATATTTTACTGGTTTCATCAGGAATCTGGACATAATGTCTTGTTTATTGTCATCATGGATGATGTAGTGAAAATTATTTCCCAGAATGTCCACCTAGACACCAAGAGCTGCTGCGACCAGGCAGTTACTCTATCTTTAAAGTATATGAAATGATTAAAAGGAGTGGAGTGGTTTTATGTACTACACGGAGAACAACATTCTACCCCCATTCCTCACCCAGCACCTCCTTTACTTCACTAGTGGTAAAGTTGCTTCCCAGCAGTCGATACCCTGGCTGAAGAAATGTTGGCCGTGAACCAGATTACTGGCTGGATTGATGAAATGTGACCATTTACAGTAGCTGTTTGGGTACTGCAAGTCACTCTTTTACCCAATCAGCACAACAGCCTTGACCATGTGAGATATGCCATGAACTCAATGCATCCTGTCCACTTGCAGAGGGGAGTGCTGACACCTAGTTTCATGCCTGAGACTCCAAGTCTCCAACTACTCACCTGCTTCTGAGTAGTGCCAACTTCATACATTTAAGTTAAAGTATGTACATTTCAAAAGGCATTATGTCACAGCAAGCATTGAGATCCATCCCAAATGATTAAAAAAAAATCTGAAACTGCTTAGAAGAGATATTACATTTAATCTTAAACAGAAGGCAATTGAGCAAGAAGCAATGATGTGCCAAATAAAATACTGCAGTGTTTTATTTGGAGTGAGACAGTGTTTAAAAGTGAGACAGGTTTGAAATTAAAAGAACGTTTTTAAACAATGTTTATCATGACCTTGGGATGTCTCAGTACTTCATAAACAACACATTGCTGAAATGGGGAAAACTGGCAACCTGAGTAGCTTTAAAACCAGCTGATACAATTCAAATTAAATGTGCCTGTTTTAGGTAGGATAGAGCTCACAGGTATGCCATTTTAACCAAACCTGTAGCATCTAATTTTCATACATTTTGAATGTGAAGCATTGTCATGCATGTACTCTTTCTTAACATAAAAAACATAAAAAAACAGACACAGAAAAATCCACCATAAGATTGGAAGCTTCATTTTTCAAACAGTTTACATGTGAAGCTAAAGTATTTGCTGCATTGATTCTTATACCTTTAAGCAATGAATGTTACATAATAACTATGAACAGTTTCTACAACGGCCTAAATGGAAATATTACTAGAAGCATGTGTTATCAGCAACATTACATAACATTTGTTCAGATCCTCAGACAATATTATAGAGCTTATACATTACAATTTGTTGTCTTTTTTCAAACAATTCAACTATGACATGACAACCACGTTGTTCATAGTAATAACGAATTAAAGAGACTACTTTCAGTTTTCCAATGTTAAGTGGATGCAAGTTTCAACCAAAAAAAACAGTAGGATGGTACACAAAAATGCTGGAGAAACTCAGCGGGTGCAGCAGCATCTATGGAGCGAAGGAAATAGACAATGTTTCAGCCCGAAACGTTGCCTATTTCCTTCGCTCCATAGATGCTGCTGCACCCGCTGAGTTTCTCCAGCATTTGTGTGTACCTTCGATTTTCCAGCATCTGCAGTTCCTTCTTAAAAACAGTAGGATGCTTTTGAAACCAGCAACAAAATCACTTAAAGCTGTCTTTATGTTTTATTGCTTTTATTAAAGATTTTACATATCCATTTTCACCAGTTGTAATTAAAGAGCAAAATAATTTTTGCTTTACAGCAGGATTATATGTATCCCAGAAAAAAATCACCATTGTATCTACTATTGTATCTTTAATAATAATAATATAATAATAATAATAATCTTATTTATATAGCACATTTTCAGTCAACTTGCATTGACCCCAAAGTGCTTCACATAATTACATTACATTTACACACAGGCAAAGGTGGGTGAAGTGTCTTGCCCCAAGGACACAACGACAGTATGCACTCCAAGCGGGATTTGAACCGGCTACCTTCCGGTCGCCAGCTGAACACTTAGCCCATTGCACCATCTAACATCTACAATGTTATAAGGTCACACCTTCTGCAATTATAAGATACCAAAGATGATAGGTACTTATGTAGAGTATCATAGGACTGGAGTGTAGAAATCATTCAATGTTTAGTTTAGTTCTATATTGTCACCTGTACTGAGGTACAGTGAAAAAAAAATTGTTTGCATGTTGTACTGTCAAAGATAAGACTATACATGATTACATCAAGCCATCCACAGTGCACAGTTAAAGAATAAAGGGTACAACTTTTAGTGCAATATAACATCTGATGAAGCCCAAATAAAGATAGTTCAGGTCACCAGTGACGTAGATGGAAGGTCCAGACTACACTGTACCTGATAAGAGGACCGTTCAGTTGCTTGGTAACAGCTGGGAAAAAACTGCCCCTGAATCTGGAGGTGTGCATTTTCAAACTTCTGTACCTCTTGCCTGATGGGAGAGGGGAGAAGAGGGAGTGACCAGGGTGAGAATGATCCTTCATCATGCTGGTGGCATTGCTGAAGCAGCATCAAGTGTAGATGGAGCAATGGAAGGGAGGTTGGTTTGTGTGTTGATCTTTTCTACGTCCGCAACTCTCTGAAATTTCTTGTAGTCTTGGATAGACCTGTTCCCCAACCAGGCTGTGATGTATCCTAATTCAGTATAATGCTTTCTACGGCGCATCTATAGGTTAGTGAGGATTGTTGGGGATATGTTGAACTTCCTAAGCCTTCTTACGAAGTAGAAGTGCTGGTGTGCTTTCTTGGTCATACCTTCAATGTGGCTGGTCCAGGACAAATTATTAATGATATTTATTTCAAGGAACTTGAAGCTTTCGACCATCCCTACTACAGCATCATCAATGTGTGTGTGTGTGCCGGGGTATGTGTACAGCTTCACTTCCTTAAATCAATCACAATCTCCTTTGTCTTGCTGACATTGAGCAAGTGGTTGTTGTCTTGGCTCCGTTACAAAATTCTCAATCTCCTTTCTGTATTCTGTCTCGTCATTATTTGTTATCTGGCCAAATACGGTGGTATTTGCGAACTTCTGCGAACTTGTAAATTGAGTTGGATTAGTATTTGGCTGAACAGTCATAAGTGTATAAGGAGTATAGAGAATAGACAGAGAACGCATCCTTGCGGGGCACCAGTGATGAGGATTATCATAGAGGATGATTTGTCACCTACCCTCGCTGATTGTGGTCTGTTGGTTAGGAGATCGAGGATCCAGTTGCAGAGGGGCGTGCTGACTCCAAATTTTACACCTGAAACTCCAAGTATTCCTGCCTGAACATGTGTGACCTGTGTTCAGAGTAGATGTTTTTCTATTGACAAAACTGTATTACACTGAAAACTATACAATGACATTGTGCAGTTTTTTGTTGCTGCCACAACTATTCTAGCAAACAATGCCATAGCATTGTTCCAAAGCCCTATTTAGGATGTGCATAGAATTAGCTGGTCCATCACCCATTAAAAAGGTACTGGACATTGCTTTGAGAGACCTATCCGTCAATTTCCAGGAAGCAATTATTGAGAAGACAGAAGTTTGAAATGAATGTTGGCTCCCCTGCTGTACAAAAGTTAGGAAACTTTCACATGACCACTGTGTCTAATTCAACAAGAAAGTTTCCATTGCTTTAATGTTCATGAAAATATTGCACATTGTGCCATTTGTGTATTTAATTGTTTGCTCACTTGGGATTGACAAATCTAGAAGGATCATTCTGAATTTAATCTCAATCTAATTTGATTCTGTGTCACTCCCACCCCTTCCCTTCATCACTCCCACCCCTTCCCTTCATCACTCCAATTCCACCCCGCAATCTTTCAATTCAAGCAATATCCATTTGCTGCAATTTACACAAACTGAACAGGAAATTATCACGAATGACTTGCTAAATGTTCCTTTGCTACAATGCTTGCAAGTCCATCATTTATGTAATCATCACCATTCCTGGTCTAGGTTGTGTCCTCAAATCACAAGGAAGATAAATTGTTCATATATTCCAATGACATTAGTACCAAAGAGTACAAGACAACATGCATGAGTGTGGTGTACTCCCAATTCCTGAACTAGCCGCATATTCTGCCATTATGTCTCCTATATCTCCTGCCTACACACGAGCCAATGGGCCATTTCCTGTTTCCGACACAAGAGAGTCGGCTATTCATAAGGGATTTAAAAAGCTGCCGCATTTTATGTAATATCTGAAATAAACATGGCAAAAACATTTTAAGATGCTTCACCAGGAGATTTATGGACAAGATAATTGATGGCAGGCGAGACATTAGATTGAGGAAGCAACTGCAGATACTGGTTTACACTGAAGATAGACACAACATGCTGGAGTAACTCAGCAAGTTAGGTAGTATTTCTGGATAGAAGGAATGGGTGATGTTTTAGGCCGAGATAATTCTTCAGACTGAGAGCCAGAGGAGAGGGAGACAGAGATATGGAAGGGTACAGTGTGAAAACGAGACATCAAAGGGGACGAGGCCCAAGGCAAATGTAGAATAGATCATTGTTAGCTCGGGGAAGGTGACAAACCCATTCCTTCTATCCAGAGATGCTGCCTGTCTGAGTTACTCCAGCATTTTGTGTCTATCTTAGGGGGACATTAGAGCAGGTAATCACATGAATGGTCAAATATATATGTTTTAAGGAGTCTTAGATGGAGAGAAAGATAGGGAAGTTTGCGGAGATAATAAGCTGTAGTGTCTTAAGTGAAAGATCTGTAAGAAACCCTGAGAACTATTTCTCTGCGATTTTCCACAGATTAAAATGATCACAACTCATTATTAAAGCCCCTTGGAAATTTGACCACTGGCCTCCTCCCCACCTGGTGTTTAATCCCTCCTCCCTTTAATTTCTTTTAAAATTTGTTTTTCTGTGATACTCGCCAATTTTAGTGAACAAACAAAACTTGTCCCTTTTTTATTAGTTTAGTTTAGTTTGGAGATACAGCGCAGAAACAGGCCCTTCGGCCCACCGAGTCCGCGCACAATAACGCTATCCTACACACACTAGGGACAATTTATATTTATAGAAAGCCAATTAACTTACAAACCTGTACGTCTTTGTAGTACTCTCTCCAAAGATTCTGCCTAATCTGATGAGTAACCCAGAATTTCTGCTTCAGATTATCAGTATTTATTGATTTTTACATTTTGTTCACACAGCTGCTTTTAATTCCTTTATATTTCCCTCCAGAAGTGTTTTGAAATCATTCTTGAATGAGAGAAATTATTATGTTACCAATTTTGGATATTATACAACAACTATAATCAAAGCATGTGACTTTTTGTGATCAAATATTTATTCAGATGGCTTAACAACATGTAAAAGAAAGGCATTCACTATTTTCACCAAATTGAACCATTGTGGAGTTAAACCTGCTCGCAAGCTGTGTGATTCACTCAAAATTCTCCTCACGTGATGATTAGAAAAAAATAATAATGTTGAAATTATCTTCCATGCTATCAGTGTATTATTACGCTCGTTTACTTTATATGGAGTATTTCTTTCATTATAATTACCCAATTTAATGTATGAAGCCATTATAGGTTCATCATAGGTTCACCATAATTCTTCTTATTAAAATTGTAAGACCATGCTTAATTCAGATAAATAATTCAAAAAAATAGGTCAAAATCCCTGATTACATATATACTCATTAGCTTACACAATAGCTATATTTGCCAGCTCCAAACTCAGCAGAGATAGTGTGGATGGGACTGCGGTATAAGATCTTTTGATGATGATGATGATCAAAGCTCAATAACAAATCAATGTTACCATGTCATAAACCTCACGAGAAAGTGGAAAAAATGAGCTTGTAATGTTTTAAAAAATGTAAAAGATATATGATGCTACATTTATAATTTGGAAATTACCAGACTGCAAACTCAAAGAAACAGACAGACCATGGCTTATTCATGGAACTGCCTTTAACCTAGTGTGTCTGACATCCACAAAATGATGAATAAAATACATCAACCTGTCGACCAAATGCATCAGTGTTGAAATATGATGACATGATCTTCAAAATGTTCTAACTCAGGATTTTAATAACGGAACCACATGTGTTGTAACATCCTTAATGTGCCACAACCAGATTCTCTGGATATAAGACTGATATGTCCAATTAAACAATGAATGAAACATTCAACACACAGCTGCTACTATTACATTGAGGATACAATAATATTTGGACAGATTAAAAGCTTCACACGAATTATTGCATTAAGGGTTAAACTGAAAGACTATTTTGAGAAGATGTCTTTTGAAGGCACCTGGAAGGTTCCCTGCAACGAGTAGCAAATTAAAGAAAGAGATCAAAGAAATGGATATTTACCATTCGAAGAAGTTGGCCGGGCGACTTGCTGTTTATCTCATGTCCACCAGGGTTAATCACAGGCAACACGTGAATTCTGTCATACTATATATGCTGGACCACCTTCCTCCGGGCACCTGTAGCTGACAGTGCCGAGTATTTGGTGGCAGATTCTGGTGATGATGCTTATTGAGGTTGGACGATGTGAGGAGGGTGGGGGGGTTGGGGTATGGTAGGCGATGCGTCAGAAGTGAGCCTTGCACTGTTCTCTCTGTCTATTTCCTAAACCAGAGGAGACAAAGAATGTGATTCTGCCCAGCGAGCTGGGATACTAATCAAGGTTGAAGGAAAAATGCTCCGGATATCACGATTCATCGACAAGTGTTTTGGAGCAGCTGTCGTCTTCACGCCCACATCCCTGATTAAATAGTGTAGGCTATTTTTTTTCTTTCTTATTCTCTTTTTGCCCCTATATTTCAAGCCCTCTCCTTTTCTTTTCAGCTCAGTGCTTTCATAAACAGGATACATTCAAAGCCCACCCACACACACACACGTACATGTATACATCACATGCTGTCTTGAATTCTGCAGAAACATGAATAGAAAAACCAAAAGAGAAAAGAAGCAGCAAACAATGCCAGAAGGAGTGTGCAGAATATAAACAAACTGCTTCTAGGTGCACCAGAGCAAATTCAGAGTGCACTAAAAACACCCCAGTAAATTCAAACTTCATCTCTGCCGCATACAAAATCTCATTACTGCTGCAGGAGAGTTATGCACAGCCTGAATATTGAAAAAAAAACATAACATAATGGACTCATTCCTCAAAGGGACCACTCAGCAAATGTGCTGAAGTGGCTCCTTGAACACCTCTCATGTTTGCACTCCAGCATTCTGATCAGAACCCCAGGAAGGATCAGAGTGCTGTGGGGGGAACAACGTTTAAAATCAAAGAAACAGTTGTGTCAGGCAAATGTGAGAGAGAAGGTGTAAGAAATGGAAAGGATGATATTTTTCTTCATGTTAATTTAATTTTTGGACAAACAATTGAATTTCATTCTCACATTACCTTGCCTATACTTTACTCAGTTATAGTCTTGTAAAATGGAAACAGTCCCTTCGGGCTACTGATTCCATGCCAACCGTCAAGTAGCATTTTCAAGTCAAGCATAGTTTATTGGCAAATGCACGTTCAGTGGGATCTTGCTTGCAGCAGCAACACAGGCATATCAGCTCAGACAAGAAATAAAACATAGATTATACAAGATAACGAAAGGACAAATGACCGTACAAAAAGCAAGATGCTGGGGTAAAGCACAATTAGAAACCAGGTCCTTGGTGGTGCAAGAGGTGATCTGTAGCTTTCCATTGCTGAGTAGGATTGGTCGTGCAGGTCGGTTTAAGAACTGATGGTTGTACGAAAGTTTCTTCCTGAACCCAGTGGTGTGTGATTTAATGCGTCATTTCCAATGGTAGCAGTGATGTAAGGGTATGACCCGGATGGTGGGGATCTTTAATGATGGATGCCACCTTCTTGAGGCAGTGCCGTATGTAGATGCTTTCTATAGTGGGATGGGCTATATCGTGATGAACCAGGCAGAGTCCACCACTCTGCAGCCTCTTGCATTCCTAGCATTGGAATTGCTGCAACAGGTTCCAGTCAGGATACTCTCTAAAGTGCATCTAGAACTTTATTAGAATATTTGGTAACATGCTGAATTTCTTCAAACTTTCTACACTAATCCTACATTAATCTAATTTTATTCTCCCTACATTCCCATCACCTCTGCTTAGATTTTGCCACTTACATAGAAACATAGAAACATAGAAAATAAGTGCAGGAGTACCGCCATTCAATATGATCATGGCTGATCATCCAACTCAGTATCCCGTACCTACCTTCTCTCCATACACCCATGATCCCTTTAGCCACAAGGGCCACATCTAACTCCCTCATACCGAGGCATCATGGGCAATTAATAACCAATTAATCTATCGTCAAGCATGTCTTGAGGATGTAGGAGAAAACTGGAGCACGTGGCGAAAACCCATGTAGGTACAGGCCAAACTCTAGACAGACAGCACTGGAGGTCAGGATCAAACCCAAATCAGCTGTGACTCCACGGGCTGCACCATTTTGATTGTACTGATCGTCAGAAACGATAATATCCTTTAGATTAAAATTGCAAACAGTAATGAGACAGAAAGGAAAGGAATTGCATTCCGCCCACCACCATTCCTCCATACATTCACCTTAAAGCTACTGTATATCTATTCATTCTTGATTTGCCTACCCTGGGTGAAAGACTCTGTGTATTCACCCTATCTATTCTACTCAAGATTTTATTCAACTATATAAGATCACCCCTCAGCCTCCTGCACTCCAAGGAATAAAGACCTAGCCTGCCCAACCTTTCCCGAAAGCTCAGGCTTTCAAATCCTTGCTATTTCTTCTCAGTTTGATAATTAGAACTAGGTCAAGGTATCAAGACATTGCACTTGCCATTTAGAACTAAGAATTTCCTTTATGCAAAGAGTTGTCAACCGTTGAAATTTCCTACCTCCTATATTCAAAGCTGAACGATAATTTTTCAACACTTAAATGGTCAGAGAAGGTGGGCCAGGCATGGGATCTGTCATTATCTTAATAAATGCCAGAATACTCCAAGGTCTATGTGGTCTCCTCCATTTTCTATTTCTCATGACTGGACAACAACAGTGTCAAATTATATCTGAACAATACAGCCGTAAGTATTCCACATGCGTGACAAACCAAACATTTAGCAGCAGGAAGGATACCCCCAACCCAAATCTGTCTTATTTGAAGGGATCATCATCTACTTGAAACTTAGTAGTAACTTATTAATTTCTGCTGAGTTTTACTTCTATTATTTGAGTATTCCAGACCATGCTTTCTAAAGACTGCAGTGTGTAAAAAGCTGAATTTGATTTCAAACCGTCTCCAATAACTAGTTCCTCCCAGGCATGGATGCTCTGGTAGAATCGCACTGGACCTGCCTTCTACCACTACCTTAGGAGCTGTATCCAAATAGCTTTCTGTGGACTCAGATTACCTTATGTCTCCATCTCCTATCTCAAGGCTCCTAATATAGTATCACAAAATTGCAGAGCTCTCACCAATGTTGTATCCTCTAGCAAGTTACAAGCATCTCCTCAATGAATTCTACCACCTGCTGCAGCTACATTGCACTTGTCTTTTAAGTGCGAACTAATGCCAGCTACTCCAGAGATTGGAACCACGCTGATACAGTCAGGTGAGAAACAGTCTGGTTGGTCTTACCTAAATGCTCAAATATGCAAATTAACAGGAAGCACAGATTTGAAACATTGATGTTGCACAGGTGCAGAATAATTATGCAATCAAGATTTCCTGATCCATTTTAACCCCCACAAATTCTTACTTACCTCTGTATTTCTTATCCTTTTTCAGCTACATTTTAAGCTGTTTGATTCTATCTCTGTGAATACATTGGGTTTTTTTGCCCTCTGGCTTGAGTTGTGGGTCAGTGAACTGTGTTCTGTGAACTGGAGAGCGTGACAATCTGTGAGGGGAGTCCGTTGTGGCTGAATAGCAACACACTAGGTACCTTGTAAATTCTCCAAGCATGTATTTCTCAACTGTCAGTGACGTAGGCATGTGACATTAAACCATCAAGAGCAGCTTACATCAGCAAAGGTGAGCTATTGTGCATAACAATAGAGCAAGGCTGGCAGTGAAAGCATCACAAGATGTGAAACTGCATGACGCAGTTTAGCACATTACGGTAATTACTAAATACTGTGTGTGCTTTGAGCTCAGGCTTGAAAGGAATTTCACCCTTCCAATTCATTTACTTTTTGGCACTGAACTATACTGTGGTTTGATTATTCACACAATCCAGCAGAGTTACTCTTCTTAATGCACAAATGTAGAAATGGTAGTTGTGGTCTCTTAAAGCAAGGGCAATCAACTATATCTTGGCCATGCCGGAGCCTGTTATTGAGAGACGCGCACTCTGTGAACATCTTTTCTAGGCCAGGGAGAGTGAAACTACCAATACCACCGCACCAAATGAGCAAAACACAAAGTGCTGAAGAAACCCAGTGGGTCTGTTAACTTCTCAGGAGGAAATGGACTGACAAATTTTGGGTCAGGACGCCCATCTTCAGACTGATCAGTCTGCAGCATGGTCCCATTCAGAGAAGTCACCTGTGCATTTTCTCTCCAGATGTTGCCAGACCTGCTGAGTTCCTCCAGCACATTGTATTTTGCTCAAGAATCCAACATCTGCAGTTCCTTGTGTCACCATCCCACCTATTGCACTGACTGAACTCAACAATGTCATCATAACCAAAAGGGATTTAAACAGCGTGCTTCTGGTCTGCACAGCTCACTATAACATAAACACATGAAAACAAGTGGGCTCTCAGGTTGTTCAAGCCTGCCCGGCCACTTAATATCATCAATGCTGATCTATGCTGGCCTCAATTCCTATTCTCTGCCATTTCTCCATCGTTCACTATTCCTTAATTAGTCAAATATTTAACTTACTTTGCTTTTAATACTTTTAATGGCACAATGTAGTTCCTGCTGGCTGCAGCCAAGGGAAAGTGGAATTTCCTTTTCCCTATCATTTCAAGGAAGAAACCTGTGGCTTTTATCAAGAAGGTGTTGTTGGGGGGTAGTTGAGCAAAGTAGTAGTAAGCCTTTGATGCTTAGCAGACGAAATAATATAAAAATGAAGAAACGAAGAACTGCAGATGCTGGTTTACAAAAAAAGACACAAAGTACTAGAGTAAATCAGCAGGTCAGGCAGCATCTCTGAAGAACATGGCTTCCCCCACTGCTGTCGTAGATGTATCCCTCATCCGCGACTCTGCTGTGTCCCATGGTTCTGCTTTCACACCCCTTTCCCCCCAGAAGGAACAAGGATATAGTACCCCTGGTCCCAAGAGCGGAACTCGCTATCAAAACATGGAGGGGACACAATTTTTTGGCGGCCACGCGCGCATGTGCACACACACACGCACACACACACGTACACACACGCACGCACGCAAGCGCACACGCGTGAGGCTTCAGAGGCTCAATCCAGCATTATATGCAGCTCAACTCTGCCTGTCTCACCGGGTTAACTACAGCCCTGTCTGGACTGACGGGATACCAGCGCTGCTTCTCCGCGCTGGCCATATTTCCCGCAAGTCCAGGAAGGGCTGTAGGCTCACCTGGCGGGAAAGGCTGAGTTGAGCTGCGTTTAGCGCTGCTTCTCTGCGCTGGCTGTGGGCCTGGGGGGTACAGCTCCCATCTGACCCGACCAAAGATCCTATAGCGGAGGATATAGGACCTCTCTGGACACCTGTGGGGGGGGCACTCGGGACAGCGCCGGAGACCCGGCTAGGATCGATCCTGGCTACGGATGAAGCGCAGGTCTGTGCCACGTCTCCCTCCTCCAATCACTGTACTCTATCCTCAGTCCCATCCCCCTCCCCACTCCTCCCTCCTCCAATCATCGCGCTAAATCATCATGTCCCGCCCCCATTGCCTGCCGACTGACGTCTCTCTCGTCCAATCGGCGCCCTCAATCATCAGTCCCACCCCCACTGTCTCACGGAAAGCGGAGATTTCACCGGGTTTTTAAATCCGGATTACAAAAACTTGGGGGGGATGTCCCCCACCTCTCAAAACATGGGGGGGGGGACGTGTCCCCTCTGGCCCCCCGGGTTTTCCGCCCCTGTCTGGTCTTCACCTTTTACCCCAGCATGATTCCAACACCAGTCACATCTTCCAGATGAGACAGAGGTTTACATGTACTTCCTCTAACCTCATCTATCGCATTCACTGTTGCCAATGTGGCCTCCTACATATCGGCGAGACCAAGCTTAAACTTGGCGACCATTTTGCTAGGCCATTTCGGCAAGGCCCACGGAATCTGCCAGTTGCTAACCATTTTAACTCCTCTTCACATTTCCAGACTGACCTTTCTATGCTGGTCCTTCTCCACTGCCAGTGAGGCCACAGGCAAACGGGTGGAACAGCATCTAATTTTCCACATGAGTATCTTACAACCCAACTGTATGAGCGTGGAATTCTCCAATTTTAGATAAATACAAACCACGCCCCTCTTCCTCCCCCCCTCTCTCCCTCTGCCCCACTTGGACTCACACCTATATCTCTCCTTCCCCTTCCACCTACATTATTTTGTCTAGCTTCACAATTTGCAACTCTTCAATCCCTTTGTCACATATATTCTGTCTTTTCTTCTCTGACATTTGCCCAACCATCTGCTTATCAATCCCATCCCCTCACCTGTATCCACCTATTACCTGCTCGGCATTATCCTGTCCCTTCTCTCTTCCAACTTGCTTTCCCTCCCACCACCATCAGTCAGCAGAACACACCCATCCTGATATGTCACTTATCTGTGTTCTCCAGAGATGCCTCCAGAGATGTTGCCTAGACCACTGAGTTACTCCCGCACTTTGTGTCTTCTTTGAGATAATATGAACATATTTTGTTGCCTCATCAATTTCCTGTGATTTAAACCTAATATTGTTTCATTCTTGGCAAATGTGCTGCATACACAAGCTTCTGAACCTTCTGAATGTTGTGGTCGGCAGGGCAGTACTCTGCATATCGCCAACTTGGACAATTTTTAACTTTTTTTTTATCAAGGCAATTAATCAAGCCAATTAACCTACAAACCTGTACGTCTTTGGAGTGTGGGAGGAACCCGAAGATCTTGGAGAAAACCCACGCAGATCACGGGGAGAACGTACAAACTCCATAAGACAGCACCCGTAGTCGGGATCGAACCTGGGTCTCTGGCGCTGAATTTTGCTGTAAGGCAGCAACTCTACCGCTGTGCCACCGTGACCGCCCAAGGTACTGCAGATGCTGATTTACAAAAAAAAGACACCAAGTAACTCAGCAGGTCAGGCAGCATCTCCAGAGGACATGAATATGCAATGTTTTGGGTTGGGACCTTTCTTCATTTGAACATAGGCCTGCTGGATTTCACGGTTGCTAACCATTTTGGCTCCCCTTCCTATTCTCATACTGACTTAAGTTTCCTTCATTTCTAGAGTGAGGCCACATGCAAACAGGAGGAACAGCCCATCAAATTCCGATTGTACCATTATAATCCAATTGTATGAACATTGAGTTCTCCAATTTTAGGTAACAAACAAACAGACAGAAGTCACACCCCTTTTTCTCCACTGCTCCCCACCCTGATGCACACCATTTTGCATAATTCCCCCTTCCCCCATCCCCTTCCACCTTTATCCCTTCCTCTGGCTTCACATTTTGTGCCTCTTCTCTCCTTGTCCCCTTATCTCACAGCTTTTTGTCTTTTCATCTCTGGCCTTTGTCCAACCATCTGTCAATCACCCGCTTCTATCCACCTATCACTCTCCTGGCTTCGTCCTGCCCCAGCCTCTTTTCCAGCTTTCTCCCCGCTACTACCATCAGTCTGAAGAAGGGTCCCGACCTGAAACGTCGCCTATTCATGCCCTCCAGAGATGCTGCCTGACCCGTTCTAATTATTCCAGCACATTATGTCATTTAGTAGCATGTGTAGTTCATCAGTTTACTCCTATTACTCAATCAACATTCATAAGCACTTCACTTTCAATGAATTGCATTAGCTGCCCATTTATGTATCCTCTTCTGCCTCTTATCCCTGCACACTCTGTAATATAATGCATCTGCCATATAATCACCCCCTCACTTCTTCAACCAGGAATAGCTTGCCTTTGTTATCTTCCCAATCTATTTATTTTGCCCCTTGTAGAAGAGAATGCAAAATATAAGGGAGAGGGAAAGAGTTATCACAAAAAGAGGTGCAGCAGAGGAGGTATGTGGTACAACTGCATTCCTCTCTGAAATGGAGAGATAGGGAGCCAGCAGATATCTTGTGGGCAAAATGTCAAACATCACCAAAACACTTGCTGATTTTATTCCATCAGTAACAACTGAGTTAGTTTGAGTTTTTTAATTGTCAAAATTCTTGCTTTACCATGATTAAGTGATTTTTCTTTCTTTTGTGTTCTGGCACATAGATATTACACATAATAATTGCCCAGATATCACAGGATATACAGCCGTGCAGAATCAGGTTCAGTTGACTGAGTTTTTGCCTGTGAACACATTATTCACAAGTGATCATGAATAGACTGACGGGGGGTAATTGCGATGGGGTAAGTCTCCACTAGGGGGTACAATAGTATCAACTCTGCCAATCGGAGATGGATACTGATCTGTTTGGAAGATTATTGAGAAGAGGGATGTGATAGGTATATCAGTAACATAGCTAGGGTCAAACTTCATGCCAATCATTCTCTCTGCAATAAAATAAAGGATAGAAGGGTCCAATCAAAACAATGGTGGATGTTAGGTCAGTCAAGGACCAGCACAAAAAGAGAAAAAGAGAACTGGAAGCTCAGAAGAAGAGATTCAGAACTGGGGAGAAATCAGAACTTCCTCCTTAATATTGGAGCAATTGCAGGGGATAGACGGTGTTGGCCAGTGGGTGCAGTATGGATGAAATGAAATATCGGGGAGGGGGTGGAGGGAAGATAAGTTGTCAAACAAAAAAGACTAAATATTAGGAAATCAAAGGCTTCCGGGAATAATGTGGTCTCTGTCTTGATGGTAAGGATCAGGCCACCTTCGACCAAGGAAGAGTGTGGACCATGGAATATTAAACCAGGCAATCCAGATTACAGCAACAATGTGAAAGGTGTCATCTGTGGTGACAGTGCCCTGGGATGGTTTCAGGTCCTATCTGGCAATATAGAAGGCCATGCGTGTAAGCATGGTGGCCTTGAATCCTCCTCAGTCCCTTGGCATATGGGGTTCCACATATACCTCAATTTCCAGGCCCCTGAATTGTTCTTCCCTTTAAATCTACTTCCACTTGCTCAATTTTAAGAAGGCATGGCATTTCCTTTCACTTTTGTCCGCGGATGATAGCCAGGTTGTACATGCCACTTGGGAAAGAAATCGCCATTATTCCCTAGAATCACTGCTGTCAATTGTCTTGCATGCTCGAGACATTAGTCCTGGATGGCCTTAAACTTTCTGGGACTTTCAACGTTTAAAAAACCGACTAAAAATAGGTCACCGTGGGAAAAAATTGATTTTGTTCGGTCCCTAATGGCTGCCGTGAACCGTCCCTCGAGGTTGACTTGGGTGCCTTGTAGTGTTTGTAAAGCCAACAGTTTTAAACCTGGGTTTTAAATGGACAGTGTATTTTAAAAAGATAAGCAAATAGGCGCAGTGGTTCTGTCCAGCTCTTTTCACATAAGGAGAGTGGCAAAGGTGAAGCCTTTTCTCATGTTAGCGGCACCAAAAAGGAAACAGTAATTTCACGCCTTTATTTCATCTCTCGGCTGGAAAAACTGTAATGCGCTCTACACTGGAGTCTCGCGAGCTTCGTTGGCTCGTCTCAGGAGGTTAGTCCAAAAGGCTGCCGCTCGCCTTTGAAAAAAAAGGACTCGGAAAGAGGGATACATAAACCCCATTTTGGCATGTCCCTTCACTGGCTCCAGCAAAGCACTTTCGAGTTCATTTTAAAGAGAGTTTTTTGGTTTTGAGGAGGGCTTGAGAGGTTGGCACCGCTTTCACCAGGCAGCTGAGCTGCTCCACCTATATGGTCCTACCCGGTGCCTCAGGTCAGCGGAAATGAGGGGCTCCACCAGGAGGAGGAGTGGTGCTAAGCGGAACTGCTCAGATGGGATAGAGCCTTTTCTGTTGCTGCCCGGCCACTCTGGAAGTCATCTTGCCGCTGCAGAGTCCATCACAGGGCCCATTCATGTCCATCCATTAAATCCTCCCTAAAAACGCACTTTTACCTTCACTGGCTTTCGACACTGGCTGAGACATTGTTCCTGTTTTAGTGCTTTTAATGTCTTTTAATTTTTTACTGTTTTTATAGTCCTGTCCTCTTAATGATTTTAGTAATTTGTGATAACTTTTTGTGATTTCCCATGTACAGCACTTTGTGGTAACTGATGTTGCCCAAAAGTGCTTTATAAATAAAGTTATTATTATTATTATTATTATTAAACAAAAAAGACTAAATATTAGGAAATCAAAGGCTTCCTGGAATAATATGAATGTCTCATGGTAAAGATTGTAAGGATCAGGGAGGGGAAAACACCCTTGGAAGTGCAAGGAAGAGTGTCTGATCATGGTGTGGAATAAACCAGGCAATCTGGATCCAGCAGGGATGTGAAAAGGTGTCAGTCCTGCAAGTGACAGAGATATTTACCTCCATTATCCGGAGGTCTTTATCTAAATCTGTTTGCTTAAATTTAATAATGGAGTATTTCTGAGGCATATGTCCTCTTATAATATACATGGTAATAATGAGTTGTTGGACATCATACCAATCACATTTCCAATAGAACCTGAATTGTGCTAATAGGAGGTAAACTTCAGATTTCTCAAGGCCTTGCATGTCAAACAAACTAAAGGGCCTGTCCCATTTGGGAGACCTCCACCGCAACCTCTGGCGAGGTTACCCGCGACCCTTAGTCGCGGCAAGGTCACCACGAGGTCGTAGGAGGTCTTCGTCACTCTCCTTCATGCTCGAGAGTGGTCTCCGCGCAGTCGAGGCTTCAGCTAGGTCATGGCGTATTTTTCAACATGTTAAAAATTGACCGCGACTAAAAATAGGTCACCGTGGGAAAAATTGATAATTGTTTAGTCGCAGGTCTAGTCGAAGTCGGTCGTAGTAGGTCGTGATGCTAGTCATAGCCGTGCTCGTAGGTAGTCGAAGGTAGTCGAAGGTAATAGCTCCGGGGTGAAAAAAAGGTTGTAGGAAAAAAAGATAATGTAAACAGCAGCATGTGATCTCTGTCACTCCAGAGCATGTTCATTCATAGCAGGAGAGTGTTTTGGAGAGGAGACGTGTTTTAGAGATGGCACCAAAAAGGCAACAGCACAGGGGGGAGGGGACAACCCTAAAAAAAACCTGCCATGCAGGTGTTGCCCACCCAGGAGGAGGAGTGGCAGCAGGTGATGCCACAGGGGGTGATAGTGCAGGAGGATGTAGCCCTGCATGAGAGACCCCTGGAGGAGGAGACCAGGGTGGTAGTATATGTCCCCACCACCACCTCATCCTTCACTGCCTCATTTGAAGGCAGCAAAGCAGCCCTTTCTCCTGTGTCTGACACAACATCAGAGGCAGATGCCCCATTGGTGGTGAGGGAGGGCTGGAGGAAGGTTATGCCCTACACTTTCACCAGGCAGCAGGAGGGGGTCCTTGAGGAATGGTCCCAGCAGAATGCCATCCTGTATGATAAGGAAAATGAGGGGTACAGGGACAGGGACAAGAATGGCATGCTTGCCATCCACTGCTCCACATGTGTGCTTAAAGTTCCATCTGTCAAAGCCCAGCGCCACTCATCCAGTCATCTGGTGTACTGGGACAGTTCATCACATCATCTCCATTCACCCATTGAGACCTCTTCTTGTGCTTCCTCTTCACCCTTGCTCTTCCCCGTCTGCCTTTCTTAAAAGGCTGCTGAAGCAAAAGGGCTACTGCAAACAGCAGTAGTTGTATTTTTACTAACATCCTCCAAACTAGTTTCTTCCTTACTTGCATGGTTCAGAATTATGTTTTTTAAAGCTGGGAGGCATTTTTTAGTGAGAAAAAAATACAGGCATGACATCATTTAATCAGGTGATCATTTGAGCTGTAGACACTCGTCACTGGTCGTTGTTGGTTTTCGGTGTGGTCCTCTGAGGTTGAAGGGGTCGGGCTCATTCACGGACCAATTTGCCAGAGACCATCCTCGAGTAAAACGTACATGGTCGAAGCCAGTCCAACATAGTCGAAGGAGGTCGAAAGAGGTCTTCTTCATAGTTGAAGGAGGTCTTCAACATAGTCGTAGGAGATCGTACACATAGTTGAGGAAGGTTGTAGGAGGTCGTAGGTCACCGCAACCTTGATTTTTTTTTAAAGTCGCTTAAGGTCCCCAGAGGTCGCGGTGGAGGTCTCACAAGTGGGACAGGCCCTTAAATCCACCATGTATTGGGTTAAATTTAGCCCTATGAGTGCAAATCATTAATGCCATCATCTGGACTTTGGCTAATCCATGGGTCAAATTTCTTTGTTTCACTAGAAAATATGTTTCATCAGTGCATATATGTTTGCTATCAATAATATCAGCTGGAGATCAAGACTAGAATTAGTCAGGACCATAGATTAGTTGCAGAGCTGAAGACTTTAGGAAATGAATGAATGAAGTTAGATTTTGAGTGGAACCAGACCCTATGGGAATTGAATAATCATCCTAATTTGTGGATAAACTGATATGAAAAGAGCAGATAGTTTCTGAACATATACTTATTATTAAAAACATTGTTTTGTATGCTGGGCAAATTGGATCTTGAAGTTGGAAAAGATAGGCAAGAGGAACCCCATAACCTTGGGTTGTTTAATTAACACATTGACCAGCTTGGGGTGATGAGCAAAGTAAGACAGTATATTGCCAAGACTGAGTATAATGCTGCTTATTAGTCACTTTGTTCAATTGGTTGCAGTTCGTATGTTCACTTTATATAGAAAAATAGAAAATATGTGCATGTAGGCCATTCGGCCCTTCAAGCCAGCACTGCCATTCACTATGGCCGATCATCCAAAATCAGTACCCCGTTCCTGCTTTCCCCCATATCCCTTGATTCCGTCAGCCCTAAGAACTATATCTAACTCTCTCTTGAGTACATCCAGTGGATTGGCCTCCACTGCCTCCTGTGGCAGAGAATTCCACAGATTCACAACTCCCTGGGTGAAAATGTTTTTCCTCATCTCAGTTCTAAATGGACTATTCCTTATTCTTAAACTGTGACCCCCTGGTTCTGGACTCAATTCAATTCAATTCAATTCAATTCAACTTTATTGTCATTGCACAGATACAAGTATGGGTACAACGAAATGCAGTTTAGCGTCAGTCCGTAGTAATAGTGCAATATAGAAATAAAAATACAGAATAAGCAAACAATGTGGACGGAGAGACTGGAGAAATCTATCGGCGGGACTCCGAGTTCAGCAATGTGATAGTGTTGTTGTAGAAGCTGTTCCTCATCCTACTAGTACGAGACCTGAGGCTCCTGTACCGCCTCCCTGATGGGAGGAGGGCAAACAGTCCATGGTTAGGGTGGGAGGGGTCTTTGATGATCTTCCCGGCCCGTCTCAGACACCGTTTTTGGTGGAGGGCATCCATGGCAGGGAGCGGGGCACCGATGATGTACTGAGCGGTTTTCACCACCCGTTGTAGTGCCTTCCTGTCCGCTACGGTTCAACTGCTGTACCATACCGTGAAGCAAGTGGTGGGGATGCTTTCGATGGTACAGCGGTAAAAGTTGGTCAGGATCTGGGGGGACAGATGAGCTTTCTTGAGCCTCCACAGGAAGTAAAGGCGCTGCTGCGCCTTTTTGATCAGCTTGGAGGTGTTGAGGGACCAGGACAGATCCTGCGAGATGTGTATCCCGAGGAATTTGTAGTTGGAGACGCGCTTCACCTCAGTCCCATTTACATGGATGGGGGTATGTCTGCCCCCTCTGTTCTTCCTGAAGTCAACAATAAGTTCCTTTGTCTTCTTGGAGTTGAGGACGAGGTTATTGTTGGCACACCAGGTTGTCAGGTGCTGGACCTCCTCCCTGTCGTTGTCACTGATCAGTCCTACCACCGTGGTGTCGTCGACAAATTTAATGATGGCGTTGGAGCCATTCTCAGGGATGCAGTCATGGGTGAAGAGGGAGTAGAGGAGAGGGCTGAGCACACAGCACTGTGTGTTCAGTGTTATAGTGGAGGAGGTGAGGTTGTTGACCCTAACAGACTGCGGTCTGTTGGTGAGGAAATCCAGTGTCCAATTGCAGAGGGAGGTGGAGATGCCAAGTCCGCTGAGTTTGGTGATCAAGCTAGCGGGGATGACAGTGTTAAAGGCAGAGCTGAAATCTCCCAACATCAGGAACATTGTGTGCATAATGATGTATTGTAATATTTATCTAGCTTTTATTTCAATCTAAATCGAGAAATTATTTGGTTCCTTAACTCTAAAAGGCATCTGTGATATTTCAAAAGGATTAATACTTTGCAGTAAGATGCTATTTTATTTTACTAAACATATCAACTGAGTTATTTTAGTGGTAAATAGCGACATTATTGGAGCCCTGAGTTATACTTTGTTGATTTTCGTTCTCTCAGGTCAAGCTTCATAATTATATCTTAAAGTGTTCCATCAGACCGCATTCTATCCTTATGATCACCACAATTCGAATCCAGGGTACCAAGTGTTTGGAATGCAGATAAACCTGTCTAGACTTAGGGTGGAGTGTACATTTTGTGATCAAACATCTATATTCTATTTTTGTAGATAATTGCATGGGGCTGGCCTGCTGCCATCCTGCACATGGTGTAGATTGACTGGAGACACAAGATAATTAATGATTTAGATGAAGGGTTAAAAGTAATATTAGCAAATTTGCAGATGACACAAAGCTGGGTGGCAGTGTGAACTTTGAGGAGGATGCTATGAGGATGCAGGGTGACTTGGACAGGTTGGGTGAGTGGGCAGATGCATGGCACATGCAGTTTAATGTGGATAAATGTGAGGTTATCCCTTTTGGTGGCAAAAACAGGGAGGCAGATTATTATCTGAATGGTGTCAAGTTGAGAAAAGAGGAAGTACAACGAGATCTGGGGGTCCATGTTCATCAGTCACTGATAGTAAGCATGCAGGTACAGCAGGTAGTGAAGAAAGCAAATGGCATGTTGAGAGGAGTTGAGTATAGGAGCAAAGAGATCCTTCTGCAGTTGTACAGGGCCCTAGTGAAACCACACCTGGAGTATTGTGTGCAGTTTAGGTCTCCAAATTTGAGGAAGGACATTCTTGCTATTGAGGGAGTGCAGCGTAGGTTCACAAGGTTAATTCTCGTGATTGTGGGACTGTCATATGTTGATAGAATGGAGTGGCTGTGCTTGTATACTCTGGAATTTAGAAGGATGGGAGGATATCTTATTGAAACATATAAGATTATTAAGGGGTTGGACATGCTAGAGGCAGGCAACATGTTCCCGATGTCGGGGGAGTCCAGAACCAGGGGATACAGTTTAAGAATAAAGGGTAAACCATTTAGAACAGAGATGAGGAAAAACATTTTCACACAGAGTGTTGTGAATCTGTGGAATTCTCTGCCTCAGAAGGCAGTGGAGGCCAATTCTCTGGATGCTTTCAAGAGAGAGTTCGGTTGAGCTCTTAAAGATAGCAGAGTCAGGGGATATGGGGAAAAGGCAGGAATGCGGTATTGATTGTGGATGATCAGCCATGATCACAGTGAATGGCGGTGCTGGTTCGAAGGGCCAAATGACCCTTTATTCCTCCTATGATTTTTTTGTCACCATTTTAATATGTCGTTCTTGGAAAGTTAGACCATTTCTTTTACATTATTTATCATGCATTGTCCATTCATATAGGTTTTTTAAAGCAGATCACCTGATTTATGTCCTTCGCACGTTTTGCGCAGAGGAGGTTAGGGGGGCAATCATTCCAACTCCCCGTCCTATTCCCATGCTGACCATTCTGTTCTGGGCCTCCTCCATTGCCTGAGTGAAGCCACATGCAAACTGGAAGAACATCGCCTTATATTCCGCTTGGGTAGCTTACAACCCAATGGTATGAACACTGACATCCAATTTCAGAGCACCTCAAATAACATCCACGCCTTTCCCCCCCATCCAGCACCTCTCCTTTCTTCCCCACACCCCCATTCTACCCCCTCCCTCACCTGAGCCCCACCTAGATGTACCAATTCAATTTCCCCCTTCCCCCGCACCAATTTCTCCCCTCTCCCTCCACCTGCACTCATTTCTCTGACTTCACAATTTGCAACTCTTCAATCCTTTCTTTTTATCACTGACCTTTGTCCAACCTCCTTGCCTGTGTTCAACTATTACCTGCCATGCTTTGGCTTGTCCCTCCCCCCCCCCCCCCCCACCCACTACAATAAGTCTGAAGAAGGGTCCTGACCTGAAAAGTCACATATCCACGTTCTCCAGGGATGCTGCCTGATCCACTGTTACTTCAGCACTTTGTCTGTTTTTTAGCTATTTCGCTATTAAAAAATACCTTGTTTGTTAAAAATCCCTGCAGGAAAAATAATGTCTGAAATTCTAACCTCACCTTTTTTCCCCATTTACACAACTGACTTTTTATATGCAATGTTCTAAAATGAAAGCTTTCTTATGAAAGCAACTATCATGTTGTAGAAACCTACCTACATTTTGAAGAGTAGGGTTTTACCACTCTATTGTTAGGCAGCATCACTGAAATATATCAGTTTGGCATTCCCACCTGATCAAGGATATACTTTGACAGGATACTTTTACAAATCTTATATGATTCACTAGGGAAGTATCTTATTAAACGTAAGTATATTGATTTGTATTTGTGCAGTACATCGCCCAGTACCTCAGTGCATTCAAGATGTTGAATACATTTAGATTATTCAGCCAACAAGTGGCCTGAAGCTGGAAACTAAGCAAGTTGCTAGGCCATGTATCAGAGTCTCAAATCTAATTAACAGTGCTCCAAAAGGCAACAAGATGTTGCTTTTACATCCTGTGGTTGGGGTGTGTTGGTTGTTACTGGTGAATGGGAGGAAGGGGTGATAGAATGGGAATAAAGGTTCATTTAGTTGATTGAAAAACCAAAAAGAAAATAAATGTGGGAATCAGAGATAAAAATAGAAAATGCCAGCAATTCTCAGTAGCTTAACAGACATTTAAACTACAAGAGAGCTGGAGTATGTTTGGGGGCAGAGCAGGAAAGTGGAATTGAGGCCAATGTTGGATCAATGTGATTTATTCAGCGACAAAGCATGTTTGAAAAGCCAAATACGCCACTCCTGCTCCAGTTTCTTATACTCTTATATCAGGCAGCATCTGCAGGGAGAGAAACAGAGTTACAGTTTCAGGTTGAAGGCCTTACAGCAGAACTAGCAAGGTTATTGACTTGAAATGCCACGTCTGTTACCCTCTCCATAGACACAGCTGGACTTTCTGCATTATGCCAGCATTGTAAATTTTAGTTTCAAATTGATTCCAGGGTTAAAGAGGGCTGTCTAATGAGAAGAGAGTGAGCAGCATTAAAACAAAAATATATATTTTAAATTATTAAAAGGTTTGTGAGGAATGTTTTCCTATGGTTGATGAGCAAGATAGTGGAATTTGGTATCATAAGCTCTGGGTAAGAGACTGAGACGTAAACTGCCTTCACACAGTGGCATGTGAATCTAGGGAATTCTCTATCCCAAGGTCTGTGGGGGCTCAGTTAATTAGATTAGGCAAGCCATCATGCTAAACAGAAATGTTAGTTAATTAGTTAAATGGTGATTGTGAAAAGTTGATGCACACCAGTCACTAAAACCAAACATGCACATGCACTGAGAAGTGAAATAGTGGTCTTCATCGCAAGGATTGAGGACGGTGACACAACGTTTTTTTTTTAGCAATATTGGTCTCTGAATAAAAGAAAATATGTACTTAACATTGAAGGTTCATCAGAATAATTCTTGAAATGTCAGTACTATCATATAAGGAGGGATTGGGTTGACGGCCCGTACTTGATTGAATTCAGAAAAATGAGAGGGGATATCTCACTAAAACGTGCAAAACTCTGACAAGGCTCAACAAGCAGGGAAATTGGTTCCTCTGCCTTGGAGGATAAGATGATGCACTTGATAGATGGATCATGGTCACAGGATACAAAGTAAGACATAAGGACTGAGATGAGGAGAAAGTGAAATTGTAGGATTCTCAAGCACAAAGCTGTGGACACCAAATTACTGAATATATTTAAGAAGGATATGGATAGATTTATTTTGTTATTAAGGAGCATGGGAAGAGAATGGGATAAATGGTCAACCCTGATTGTATATAATGGTGGAGCAGGGACAAAGGACAGTATGGTTCATTCCTGCTCCTTTGTCTATGTTTCTATGTTAACTACTACATTCATAACTAAGTTTAATGTATTTTGGGCACAAAGGCTGTCAAAGGAATTTGGAATAGGTTAGGAAAGTAAAGTTAATAAAAGCTAAGCAATCTAAAACCCACGATTATACTGCAGCAAACACAAACAGCAATGTAGTCAATGCTTCCTCATCCTCATCACCTCATTAACCAAACCAGTCTGAAGAAGGGACTCAACCTGAAAAGTCACCCATTCCTTCTCTCCAGATATGCTGCCTGTCCCGCTGAGTTACCCCAGCATTTTGTGTCATTAACCAACATAGTTTGAGTCAAAACAGAAATGCCAGAAGCAATTAAAACGTCTGCCAGCATCCATGGAACATGAAACAGGTTAGATGCTTGGATTGTGACTCTGACCATTGAGTCACCTCTCAGTGTTCAAAGCATGAAAAGCTCAACAAGCATTGCTCCACCTGTACGTGTCAATGGGCAGGTTTAGCTATCAGAAGATGAGGCAGGATGTTGACTGCCCAATGTATGATGCATGAGTAGGAAGTGGAGTTCCCACTTCCCCATCATCTCCCACATGCACCTGTCACACAGTTTACCAGCATTCTGTTGGAGAGCAACTTGGAGCAGATCAATTGAGCTCTGTAAGACTGTGACTACACAGTCAATATTTAAAAGGACAGATATGTTTGAAATTGAATCTGCGTTATCCAGTTAGGACCTGCCCAAACTTTTTTGACTTTCATGAATAATGTCTCCTACAGAGTTGACAGCCCAACATTGAAAAGTCATCTTCACAACTCATCAATCCACCTGTACATGGATCGGACTTGGCCATTGTCTTGGTCTTTTTGAATTTTGTTCTTATTGATGGGTCCTGATAGCGCATCCATGGGCAACAGGACAGAGCTCAGTGATAATTTAGTTTTCTAATGCAGATTCTCTGCACCTGTTCTGACTACAACTGTTTGTTCTCGCTCACACGTGAACTGTGAATCAGTGGGTGAAATCCAAATAATTTGCACTCACCAAGTCTGTGTATCTCCATTGATACATGTGAATGTGAGTCCTACCACAGCACACCCACCAAGGCAATAAAGCTCTCTGAGGTTTTATTTCCCATCATCTCCTTTGGTTGCTTCTGCACATGTGAAGTTGCTGGTGGACAAAGGAGATATAAATTAGCATTGGCAGGATTTGAATGTTGTAACCATATTTTAAATCTTTCATACTGCCAAATTCAAGTTGTTGCTGCTTTGTTGAATGTCATATGGATAAGTGACATTTAATTCTCTCTCCAGGTAGGCAGGATGTCCAGTCTCTCCGGAAACACAAAGATGCTTCTGACCTCTTCTGCTTCCTTCTTTGACGTCATTAGCTGTGAAGCCCTCCCCTGCCGCTATCCCTCTTCTCAAAATCTATGATTTTGTTTTACAATGGAGGAAAGGCCAGACTTGTGAATACCTATAGCAGCATGTGTTCATCTGGAATCCATCACTAATCAGATTTAGTGATCTTGACCCTCAGGGTGGAGCAGCAAATCTCTTGAGGACCTCATTGAGCTGTTGAAATAGTTGCTTAAATCAGCTAAAAACAGAAATAGTCCTTACATAGTAAAGCAAAGATTCATTTGCACTCCCGCTCCAGTACACTTCATTACATGTTCACAAAGTGCGCTCCGGCCGGCACCTTGCCAAACGAATTAACACACTTCAGCCCATTAGCCCCAGCATGCTCATTAACCTGGCCTAGTCCTTTCAAACTTACTTTCATAATGTACTTTCATACAATTGTGAGATTGTTCAGTGTGTATTATTTACATAAAATATTTCTAGTCTTCCTCTTTCTACTTCCTATCGAGTCCACGTCACAAGATTAGAAATTGTTCAGCCAGAGCTGAACACACTTCTCGGCATCTGCATACAATGGCGTCTTGAACTTCTTGTGCTTCTTGTGCATAGTGGTGTAAAGATTGGTGGAAACATAGAAAGAAAAAAAAAATAGGTGCAGGAGCAGGCCATTCGGCCCTTGAGCCTGCACCGCCATTCAATATGATCATCGCTGATCATCCAACTCCAACATCCAACAGGGCCATGACCTGAACGCCCTTTCCTTGACCCCTCTTTCCACACAGTATTAGTCTTAAAATTACGTTTCTAGATTATATTATTTCATTGTTCTAGTGAAAATAGCCCTTTACTATTTTCTTCTACTATTTCCATAATTTAGAACACTTTTTATGACCCTTCTTAACCTTTGAAACTGCAATTAATACAATGCTGTTTTTTCCAAGTATTTTGTCCAAGTGTCAATGTGACTCATCCCCTATGTGATCTTAGTCTGTTTATATCCTGTGGGATGCCTAGAACTGCATACAACTGGTCGAACTGTGTCTTACACACATTCCTGCTTTTATATTCAATGTTTTGACTTGCAAATCAACAAATTCTGTTTACATATTAATGGTTTTTCCACTCGTAATATTTTAAAGATTTCCTGCTGTGTTTACAGCTATCTGTTTCTTTCCGATTTGTTTAGAATTTTAGCCTTTAGTTTGTAATTCAATTTATTACCTTTTTTACAAATTGAACTACTTCACAAAATCCACAATCTCTTGTCCATGTACTCCTGAAGTCTATTGCATTATCCTTTGAGATTTATTGCATCTTCCAGGTGAAGTTCATAATAAAAAAATTAATTGAATAACTTATATTGTTGCTCTTTTGGACTTCTAGAAGGGATTTTAAAAGCCAGTTGGAGCATTGAAATCCAGAGAATAGGTTAAGATTTTTTAAGCAAAGAATAAAGGGCCTGTCCCACCAGCATGCGATTGCATGCGTCTAGCGTGACCAAACAGAAGCGGAGTTCGCGCTGAGTTCGCGCTAAGTTCACGATAAGTACGCGCTAAGTACGCAGTGAGAACGCGCAAAGTTCGCGCATGACGTAATTTACGTCAACTCACCAATCAGCTGGGCAGGAGGCGGGCCGACTGAATTTGGACGTCGCATGGCGTTGGGCGGTGACCCGTCGGTCATCGCGCAACGGCACGCCGGGCGGTGACATCATCGCGCAACGCCACCGCTAGGCGTACGCCATCAAGACGCTGTGTACGACGTCAGATAGGGTAGATAGAGAAGGACACAGATCTTATGCAGTCAAATGGGATTAATGTAGATGGGCAAAAAAGTTGGCACGGACCTGATGGGCCAAAAGGCCCATGTCTATGCTATGCAACTCCAACTCCATGACTCTACCTTTCACTTGGCGGTTTATTGAGAGCTTTCTGAAAATCCAAATATAGTACGCCCAAAGGTTCTCTTTCATCTACCTTTTTTAATCGCATACAAAGAAAACGTATAGATTTATCAAGCACTATTTCCTTTTCATAAGTGTGGATATTGCTTTATCATACAACAACATTCTGAGTCCCATTAATCCTGTTCTTATTAGTAGATACTAGCATTTTCCTTACTGTTGATATAGAACTCATTGACCTCTGGTGTCTTGTTTCCTTAGTCTCTCAAAAAGTGGGGTTACACATGTCTGTCAGCTGTTGCACAGGGTTTCCACCGGGTGGCACCATACAATGGCTGCCTCGCCAATAGTCTGTCTCATCCCTTTCTCTTTTTGTTGTTTTTTAGTCTGTAGTTAAATGTTGTTTTAGTGTATCTTTAGTTTTGTAATATGTGGGGGGTGGAGGGGGGGGTGGGGGAAACTTTTTTAATCTCTTTCCTCGACGGAGATGCAACTTTTTCCTTATCGTATCCTGTCTGCACTGCGGCCTAACATCGTGGAGCTGGCGGCCTCTTGCTGGGGATCCACCTCGAAAGCTCCAACCATGGGAGCCTGCAGATTTTAACATCGTGGAGCTCGCGGCCCCTGGTGAGGGACCGGCTTCGGGAGCTCCAAGCTCCAAGAGCTTCGACCGGCCCGATCACGGGAGCTTTGATCGACCCGACGTGGGAGCTTCGTTCGCCGGCTGCGGGAGCTTTAAGCGCCCGGACTGCAGATGGTTCGATTACCCCGACCGCGGGAGAAAAATGAGGAAAAAGATAAGACCTTATTGCCTTCCATCACAGTGAGGAATGTGGAGGAGCCGCTGTGATGGATGTTTATGTTACATTTATATGTCAAATTCCTCATATGATTTACAAACTTGTTTTGTTTTCATACTTAGCTAATAAAATCAATTACAACACATTCAAAGCATTCTCACAGTAAGGATCTGGTCTGTGTGGGGCTTGTGGTTGTCATTTGTGGGTGTAACTTGGCTTGGGCACGGCCGCAACAAACCTCCCTGCATTGCAGAAGATCCTGGGAGCACCACAGGCTCTCATCTCTCAGGCCAATTCAATCACTCAGTGCTCCCTCTCTGAGGCCTTCATATCCTTCCTAAAATGTGATGTTCAAAAAGTTACCACTGTATTCAAGTTCAAACTAATGTGCTTACTTCTGTATTCTGCATCGATATATATATTTTTAGTTTATAATAGAGATACAGCGCGGAAATAGGCCCTTCCGCCCACCATGTCCACACCAACCAGCAATCCCCGCACAGTGGGGGTTTAAACCAAATAGCCGGGGGGAGGGGTTAACAAATTGGGAGTATAAAGTAGGAGTTAAAGGGGAAGTGAGTACAGGAAAAGTTACAAAAGACTCCCAAAATAATGGGAAGGAAAGTTCGAGAAGGGATAAGAGAGTAAGGTCAGGGATAATAGTGTGAGAGGGGAGGTGAATACCGGTTAAAATGTAGTATATGAATATGCGAAGTATAAGAAATAAAGTGGATGAGCTTGAGGCTCAGTTAAAGATTGGCAAGTATGATGTTATGGGAATTACAGAGACATAGCTGCAAGAGAATCGGAGCTGGGAATTGAATATTCAGGGGTATACGTCCTATTGAAAAGACAGACAGGAGGGCAGAGGGGGTGGGGTAGCTCCGTTGGTAAGGAATGAAATTCAGTCCCTTGCAAGGGGTGACATAGAATCAGGAGATGTAGAATCAGTATGGATAGAACTGAGGAATTGTAAGAGTAAAAAGACCCTAATGGGAGTTATCTACAGGCCCCCAAACAGTAGCCTGGATATAGGGTGCATTGAATCAAGAGTTAAAATTGGCATGTAGCAAAGGTAATGCTACGGTGGTTGTGAGAGATTTCAACATGCAGGTAGACTGGGGAAATCAGGTTGGTACTGGACCGCAAGAAAGGGAGTTTGAGGAGTGCCTCTGAGATGGATTCTTAGAGCAGGTTGTACTGGAGCCTACCAGGGAGAAGGCAATTCTGGATTTGGTGTTGTGTAATGAACCGGATTTGATAAGGGAACTCAAGGTAAAGGTGCCATTAAGAGGTAGTGACCATAATATGATAAGTTTTAATTAACAATTTGAGAGTGAGAAGGGAAAATCGGAAGTGGCAGTATTACAGTTGAGCAAAAGGGACTATGGAGGCATGAGGGAGGAGCTGACCAAAGTTGACTGGAAAGAGATCCTAGCAGGGATGACAGTGGAACAACAATGGTGTTTTTTTCTGGGAATAATACAGAAGGTGCAGGATCAGTTCATTCCAAAGATGAAAAAAGATTCTAAGGGGACAAAGAGGCGACCGTGGCTGACAAGGGAAGTCAAAGACAGTATAAAAATGAAAGAGACCAATTATAACATAGCAAAGATGAGCGGGAAGCCAGAGGATTGGGAAACTTTTAAAGAGCAACAGAAGATAACTAAAAAGGCAATACAGGGAGAAGAGATGAGGTACGAAGGTAAGTTAGCCAAGAATATAAAGGAGGATAGTAAAAGCTTCTTTAGGTTTGTGAAAAGGAAAAAAATAGTCAAGACAAATGTGGGTCCCTTGAAGACAGAAACAGGTGAAATTATTATGGGGAACAAGGAAATGGCAGATGAGTACAACTGGTACTTTGGATCTGCCTTCACTAAGGAAGACACAAACAATCTGCCAGATGTACTAGTGGCCAAAGGACCTAGGGTGACGGAGGAACTGAAGAAATTTCATATTAGGCAGGAGATGGTGTTGGGTAGACTGATGGGACTGAAGGCTGATAAATCCCCATGGCCTGATGGTCTGCATCCCAGGGTACTTAAGGAGGTGGCTTTAGAAATCGTGGACGCATTGGTGATCATTTTCCAATGTTCTATAGATTCAGGATCAGTTCCTGTGGATTTGAGGGTAGCTCTAATGTTATCCCACTTTTTAAGAAAGGAGGGAGAGAGAAAACAGGGAATTATAGACCAGTTAGCCTGACATCGGTGGTGGGGAAGATGCTGGAGTCAATTATAAAAGATGAAATAGCCGCAATTTGGATAGCTGTAATAGGATCGGTCCGAGTCAGCACGGATTTACGAAGGGGAAATCATGCTTGACTAATCTTCTGGAATTTTTTGAGGAAGGAACTAGGAAAATGGACAAGGGAGAGGCAGTGGATGTAGAGTATTTGGACTTTCAGAAAGCCTTTGATAAAGTCCCACATAGGAGATTTGTGGGCAAAATTACAACACATGGTATTGAGGGTACAGTACTGACATGGAAAGAAAATTGGTTGGCAGACAGGAAACAAAGAGTAGGGATTAACGGGTCCCTTTCAGAATGTCAGGCAGTGACTAGTGGGGTTCCGCAAGACTCGGTGCTGGAACCGCAGCTGTTTACAATATACATTAATGATTTAGATGAAGGAATTAAAAGTAACATTAGCAAATTTGCAGATGACACAAAGCTGGGTGGCAGTGTGAACTATGAGGAGGATGCTATGAGGATGCAGGGTAACTTGGACAGGTTGGGTGAGTGGGCAGATGCATGGCAGATGCAGTGTAAAGTGGATAACTGTGAGGTTATCCACTTTGGTAGCAAGAACAGGAAGGCAAATTATTATCTGAATGGTGTCATGTTTGGGAAAGGGGAAGTACAACGAGATCTGGGTGTCCTTGTACATCAGTCACTGAAAGTAAGCATGCAGTGAAGAAAAAGCTAATGGCATGTTGACCTTCATAACAAGTGGAATTGAGTAGAGGGATCTTATTGATACATGTAAGATTATTAAGAGATTGGACAAGCTAGAAGCAGATAACATGTTTCCGATGTTGAGTGCAGGGGCCATAGTCAAGAATGGGGTAGGCCATTTAGAACAGAGATGGGGAAAATAATTTTCACCCAGAGAGTTGTGAATCTGTGGAATTCTTTCCCTCAGAAAGCAGTGGAGGCTGATTCTCTGGATGCTTTCAAGAAAGTTAGATAGAGCTATTAAAGATAGTGATGTCAAGTGATATGGGTTGAAGGCAGGAACGGGGTACTGATTGTGGATGATTAGACATGATCACAGTGCATTGCGATGCTGGCTCGAAGGGCCAAATGGCCTACTCCTGCACCTATTGCTATTGTCTGTTAACACTATCCTACACACTAAGACCAATTCACAGTTACACCAAGCCAATTAATTTACAAACCTCTACGACTGTGGAGTGTGGGAGGAAGCCGAAGATCTCGGAGAAAATGCGTGCGGTCATGGGGAGAACGTACAAACTCTGTACAGACAGCACCCATAGACGAGATCGAACCCAGGTGCTGCAAGCGCTGTAAGGCAGCAACTACCGCTGCGCCACTGTGCTGTGTTTTGACCTTTTGCCTTTTTGACCTGCCTTGCTTTTTTCACTGGTTTCTACAAATATCTATAATTATTCTTTAACCCCTTCAAAGTTGTGCCCTTCATATTTTGTTTTGATTCTCTTCAATAATCCGTCTTTGTACCTTTAATTTTATTTGCTACATTCAACAGTCTACTGTGCATGGTCACTATTTCCTATATACTACACTCCAAAGTATCTGTGTCATCTGCAAAATCCAGTCTGTGCAACAAAATTTAAATATTTAATATTTCTCATGAAAGATAATGGTTGTAGCAGCAATCCCTGGGACATACCATTCTCCAACAAGTAAAGCAAAAGTTTAACAACGACAATATTATTTGACTGGGGGAGTTATTAAGCCCCTGTCCCACTGTACGAGGTAATTCAAGATTTCTCCCGCGTTTTCCCCTGATCCGAACTCGGAGAATCTCCGTAGCGGGTTCGTAGGAGTTCGTGGATGTCTCGTAGCGGCTCGTAATGCTAACGGTGGGTACTCGGGACATCTGGTAAACTTGTGACGTTTTTTCATCCCTGCAAAAAATGTCCACAAGTTAAAAAAAAAAGTGATGAAAAAAATTGTTACTTTTTACTCGTATAAGCCGCTACGAGACATCCACGAACTCCTACGGACCCGCTACGGAGATTCTCGGAATTCGAATCAGGCGAAAACTCGGGAGAACTCATGAATTACCTCATACAGTGGGACAGGGGCTTTAGGGGTTGCTGGATAGTAAAATGCAATAATAAGGAAATGCTTTTATTTCTGGCGGGAACAATTGTATATATAACACTGGAACTGAAACTTACAATGTGCGAGAACCATATAAAAAATAATTTTCAGTTCTGCTTTTGTGTGGAAAATTGCAGGAATAAACCTGCCTTGCCAGCCATACTGAAAAAAAAACAGTCAGCAAACTACCACTGGCTCTGTGGTAACTACACAAGCTCCTGCAGTTCGGTTGCAATTCATTATCTCAGCTCTTTCCCAATATATTCTGTGAATACTGTCCCAAACCCATATTACCCAAATTGATCTCATAGCTCCATCTCATCAAATCTTATACAGTACGGCACGGTGTACAGCGGTAGAGTTGCTGCCTGACAGCGCTTGCAGCGTCAGAGACCTGGGTTCGATCCCGACTATGGGTGCTGGCTGTACGGAGTTTGTATGTTCTCCCCGTGACCGTGTCGGTTTTCTCTGAGATCTTCAGTTTCCTCTCACACTCCAAAGAAATACAGGTTTGAAAGTTAATTGGCTTAGTCTTCTTCTTTCTATGTCCATCTTGTTACAAACATTGACCTCGCTGCCATCGTCCATCCTGAAAAGGACGTATGTTTCCGGCGACAATCAGAGGAAGCCATCACTTATCCCAATAGATGATAGTGGTAGCAGAATTATCTCAGGATAATTCCTGTTTCCAGCCCTGCGACGTGGACGCTTCTGCTATGGGGCCATTATCTTAGTAAAAGTGTAAATTGTCCCTAGTGTGTGTAGGATAGTGTTAATGTGCGGGGATCATTGGTCAGCGCAGACTCGGTGGGACAACGGGCCTATTTCCGCTCTGTATCTCTAAACCAAAAAATCTAAACTAAAGTATTCCAATCCAGTCATAGTTTTGACTCAAGCCAATTTACAGGCAAATCCTTTTTTCCATTTTGCAGCATAATGGCTGTATCTCACCACTCAACCACAACATAGTGCCATGTTCTAACCCTATCCTAATTTACAGCTCTATCCCAAGGTTAATCACAGTTCTTCAGCAATTCTTCTTCACACCTCAATGCCATTCGTTCACAGCTCCATTGAGCTACCTTGATTTCTCCACTACCCTTACCGTCTCTGACCTCACCCACTCCAAATGTTCAGCACTTTGCTTATTTTAGCCATATCCTCACGTTCTCATCAAATCTGTAGACATGGAAGATTTCCTTGCAGAGGCTGAATGCCAGCTTTCAGACACCTCCACATACTTTGCTTTGAGACATGACCCCGCTTATGAACACCAGTCACTATCTTCCAGACAATTAAGGGCCTGTCCCACTTAGGAGACCTAAACAGCAATCTCTGGTGACCTTGCCTGCCACCCAAAAAAAAAAAATCACGGTTGAGGTGACCTGCAACCTCCTAACACCTACCACGCATATGTTGAAAACCTTCCTCGACTATGAAGAAAACCTCCTTCGGCCTACAGCGACCTTTTCGACTATGGTGAAAACTGGCTTCGACCATGCACGTTTTACTCGAGGATGGACTCTGCTAAATTGGTCCGCGATTGGACCTCAAACAACCAAACTGAAAACCAACAATGACCAGCGTCGACTGGTTACAGCTCAGATGATCACATGATAAAATGATGTCATGAATGCAATTTTTTTCTTACAATAAAAGCCTCCCAGGTTTGTTTTAAATCAGTCTGAACCATGCGAACAGGGAAGTTAGGTGGATGTTACAAAAAGTACATCTACTGCTGTCAGCAGCAGCCCCTTTGCTTCATCAGCCTTTCAAGAAAGGCAGAAGGGAAAACACAAGGGTGAAGCACAGGAAGAGGTGTCAGTGGGTGAAGCCCCCCTTGTAAAGAAGATTGAGGCTTGGACAGTATGATAACCTGATGAATGTGCTGCAAGAGGAGGATTTGTCTGCATTTAAAAACTTTACACTTTTGGTGCCTTCAAATGTGGCAGTGAAGGATGGGGTAGTGGTTGTGACATTGACTCCCTGTTCTCCTCTTCCAGGGGTCTCTCATGCAGGGCTATCAACTCCTGTGGCATGTCCTCCTGCCATTCCTCCTCCCGGGTGTGCAACACATGCATGGCAGGCTTTTTGGAGGGTTGTGCCCTACCCCTGCGAGTCTGCCTTTTGGGAGCCATCACTTGTTCAAGTTTCCTCTGCTAAAAGAACTATGATTGAGCAAGCCCAAGTGTGCCAGAGGTCACAAGCTTATGTTTACATTGACCTTATATACAACCAATTTTTTCCCACCCCGGAGTTATTACCGTTGACTACCTTCGACCTCCCTTGACTACCTTCGACTAGCATCACAACCGGCTTCGACTAGACCTGCGACTAAAAAAATTATCGATTTTTAAAACGGCAACCTATTTTTAGTCGAGGCTGGTTTTAATCATGATAAAAAAAATAGCAGCAACCTAGATGAAGCTTCGACCATGCAGAAAACCACTTTCGACCATTAGGGAGAGTGACCAAAACCTCCTGTGACCTCGTGAAAACCTTGGGTGGTGGGCAAGGTCACCAGAGGTTGCTGTTTAGGTCTCCTAAGTGGGACAGGCCCTTTACAAATCTCATCACATCAGGTCATCTTTCCCCCATAGCATCCAATCTCAGAATGCCCTAACCCGGTACTACTCATTTCTATTGCTACGTAAAATCCATAAGCAGGACAACTCTGGTTGTCCGTTGTTTCTGTCTTCTCCTTGCCCTTTCAACTGGACTCCAACCTGAACCAACTCATTCAGTCCCATCACACATCATCTACTGGCTCCCCTCCCTCCGACAGCGATAACACTGACCATATTTCCTCTTCTCTCTGTTGTGATTTCAGAGATTTGACACAAAACATAGATATGCATCCTTTGCCTCCACAGATGCTGTTTAACCTGCTGTCTTTTAGCATTTCTTTATAGTTTTATCCCTATCCAACTCACAGTTTTAACCTAAATTAATTTCCAATCTCTAGACTCAGTCCCACCTCGTCACTCAACCACAGGCCCACCTCATCGCTCAATCCAAGTTCCACCTTGTTACTCAATCCCAGGGGTGGGAGATTGCAACATTCACATGGTCCATTCTGTTTTCAACCAACGCAATCAACCCGACGTGCACAAACAATTAGATAAATAGAACAAGTTGACCTGCAACTTTAGGCTGTGCATGCCACAGGCAAGAAGAAGACTCAATCCCAACCCCACCTCATTATTCAACCCCAGTTCCACTTTATCACTCAATCCCAGTCCCACCTCAACAGAGAAACCTAAACTCAGAGTGTTCAGTCATTCTGCAAGGCCACAGCTTGCTGCAGCCACTGGCAATGGATAACTTCTGACTATCAGAATGGGTGGAGGTCCTTCAGTTTGCTTTAGTAATTCAAGGATCAATTGCTTAGCCACCTGTTTCTGAATGAAGTCAGCATGACTGCTGCTTGGGTTTCTGACAGCGAACATCCTGACCCTTTGAGGGCGGTGGCTACTCATATGCAATGTAAAGCCTTTCTTTTTGCAGAACATCTCAGGATGTGGCGAGCTCAATATGGTACATCACAGAGAAGCATGCAATCCTGGCAAATCCACATGGTGCATGTGTCATATCAACACTGCATGTTGAATCTGCCTGATTGGTGTATGCAAGATATTGCCCATTCCATATCATTGTAGTGTAAGTGTACACCCCAGCATTGAGCTGAACATTCAACAGGAACAGCACCTCTACTGTCAGAATAACAGCCACCACGGTTTTGTCGCATTGTTCTGAGCAGCCATTGAAGAGCTCACTCAGACAGGCTGCTGTATGGCTGATAGAGGAAATGAATAAACAAGTGAATCTAATATCTTTCACAATGCGAGTCCCCAGTAATTTCCCAAAAAGAGAATCACAAACCAGATTGCTGATGAGTGAGTTAGTTTTAAACCAGAACCGGTTGTGCAATGTTTCTTATTACTGGTATTGTGCTAGCACATTTTGAAATAAGGGAAAATGTTAATTGTTATCAAAATTGACTGGTTCGCAAACTCGCATAATGGGTTAGGAAAATACTCACTACTATTCCAAATCAATTAAGGATAGTGAAGCTTACCAGCAAACCATCATAGACATAAAATGCTGAAGTAACTCAGCAAGTGAGGCAGCATCTCTGGAGAAAAGGAATAGGTGACATTTCGGGTCCAAGACATCAGTCTGAAAGATAGAGGTGGGGGAAAAAGTGGAGGCATGAAAAGGCCAGAACAAATCATGGCTGGCAACAGATGACCTCAGAAAGGCTGGAGATAATAGTGTGAGAGGGGAGGTGAATACCAGTTAAAATGGAGTATATGAATGCGCGAAGTATAAGAAATAAAGTGGATGAGCTTGAGGTTCAGTTAGAGATTGGCAAGTATGACGTTGTGGGAATTACAGAGACATGGCTGCAAGAGAATCGTAGCTAGGAACTGAATATTCAGGGGTATATTTCTTATCGAAAAGACAGACAGGAGGGAAGAGGGGGTGGGGTAGCTCTGTTGATAAGGAATGAAATTCAGTCCCTTGTGAGGGGTGACAGAATCAGGAGATGTAGAGTTAGTATGGATAGAACTGAGGAATTGTAAGGGGAAAAAGACCCTAATGGGAATTATCTACAGGCCCCCAAACAGTAGCCTGGATATAGTGTGCATTGAATCAAGCGTTAAAATTGGCATGTAGCAAAGGTAATGCTACGGCGGTTGTGAGAGATTTCAACATGCAGGTAGACTGGGGAAATCAGGTTGGTCCCCAAGAAAGGGAATTTAGGTTATTTAGGTTTGTGAAAAGGAAAAAAAATAGTTAAGACAAATGTGGGTCCCTTGAAGACAGAAACAGGTGAAATTAATATGGGGAACAAGGAAATGGCAGACGGGTTCAACAGGTACTTTGGATCTGTCTTCACTAAGGAAGACACAAACAATCTGCCAGATGTACTAGTGGCCAGAGGACCTAGGGTGACGGAGGAACTGAAGAAATTCATATTAGGCAGGAGATGGTGTCGGGTCGACTGATGGGACTGAAGGTTGATAAATTCCCAGGGTCTGACGGTCTGCATCCCAGGGTACTTAAGAAGGTGGCTTTAGAAATCGTGGCGCATTGGTGATCATTTTCCAATGTTCTATAGATTCAGGATCAGTTCCTGTGGATTTGGGGGTAGCTATAATGTTATCCCACTTTTTAAGAAAGGAGGGAGAGAGAAAACAGGGAATTATAGACCAGTTAGCCTGACATCGGTGGTGGGGAAGATGTTGGAGTCAATTATAAAAGATGAAATAGCTGCAAATATAGCAGTAATAGGCTTCAAAGCAGTACTCACTAGTATTCCACTACGAAACAGATCAGTGTGTCAATATACCATTCTGTAAATATATACACACATGAATAAATAAACTGATAAAGTGCAAATAACAGATAATGGGTTATTAATGTTTAGAGTTTTGTCCGAGCCAGGTTTAATATCCTGATGGCTGTGGGGAAGTAGCTATTCCTGAACCTGGTCGTTGCAGTCTTCAGGCTCCTGTACCTTCTACCTGAAGGTAGCAGGGAGATGAGTGTGTGGCCAGGATGGTGTGGGTCTTTGATGATACTGCCAGCCTTTTTGAGGCAGCGACTGCGATAAATCCCCTCGATGGAAGGAAGGTCAGAGCCGATGATGGACTGGGCAGTGTTTAATACTTTTGTAGTCTTTTCCTCTCCAGGGCGCTCAAGTTGCTGAACCAAGCCACGATGCAACCGGTCAGCATGCTCTCAACTGTAGATGTTAGAGAGAGTCCTTCGTAATCTTCTCAGGAAGTAGAGGCGCTGATGTGCTGGTGGACTGACTAGGGTTGGGGATGGAGGTGGAGACAGGGAAGGGACTGTCGGAGTTTATTGAAATTAGATAAATCAACGTTCATATGACTGGGTAGTAAACTACCCATGTAAGCATACCAATATCCAGCATGAATATGACAAACCAAGTAAAACAGGCCATTCTGCTGGCTGTTTTACTCAGACCCAGTATGAAGAAGGGTCTCGACCCAAAACATCACCCATTCCTTCTCTCCAGAGATGCTGCCTGTCCCTCTGAGTTACTCCAGCGTTTTGTATCTACATTCTGCTGCTAAGGTCTATGCTGACAATTAATAGTTATTTAGTCAAATTACAATTATGTTATGCATATCTGGACCTCAGGTATTGGAGAGCCATTCAACTCAGATGACATCAATTGAAAGCACAGGAGAGGAAGCAGCTCACGTTTTCTTGCCTGTATAATCTGGTGTTTCCACCTTCAGCAGAGACCGTTCCCTCCACAACTCCCTGGTTAACTCATCCCTTCCCACCCAAACCACCCCCTCCCCAGGTACCTTCCCCAGCAACCGCAGTAGATGCAACACCTGTCGCTATACCTCCTCCCTCAGCTATGTCCCCGACAGTCCTTTCAGGTTAGACAGAGGTTCACTTCCACCTCCTCCAACATCATCTACTGTGTCCGATGTTCAAGGTGTGGACTCTTATACATCAGCGAGGCCAAACGCAGACAGGGCGATCATTTCACGGAACACCTTCGCTCAGCCCGCGTAAACTTACCTGATCATCCGGTTGCTTGACACTTTAAATCTCCTTCCCATTCCCAAACAGACCTTTCTGTCCTCTGTCTCCTCCATTGTGCGGCTAAATGCAAATTGGAGGAACATCATCTCATATTTCACTTGGGCAGCTTGCAGCCCAGTAGTATAATATTGATTTCTCTCACTTCAGGTAGCCCCGGCACTCCCTCTCTCTCTATCCCTCCCCCACCCAAGTTGCACTAGCTTCACATTTTCAGCCTACAAACAGCTAACAATGGCCTGTTTCCTTTATTATCATAACTTTTTTGCATATCTTTCAATCATTGTTCTTAATCACTTCACATCACTGTCTATATATCTTGTTTCCCTTATCCCTACCCAGTCTGAAGAAGGGTCTCGACCCAAAACATCACCCATTCCTTCTCTCCAGTGATGCTACCTGTCCCGCTGAGTTACTCCAGCTTTTTTGTGTCTACCTTCGGTTGAAACCAGCATCTGCAGTTATTTCTTACACAGATCACATCTATAGATTGATAACACATTCTCCCATACCTTTCATCCATATTCTGACTACATTGGTTGCCACTTGCTAAACACATAGTATCAATATGAAGATACCCTACAATCTGGTATATGATTTAACAACTTAAAATCTAAATTTCTAAAACTCATTGTTTACATAAATAACTAACATGAGTCATTTGATATATAAGAAAGACTGGTAAATTAAACTTCTTTAAACTTGCATTTCTTCAAGGAAGCTTTGAGCACATCCTTAAATATTTCCCTCTGTCCACCAGTGCAATCTCTTCTCATACAGAGCCTATTTCTCATGCCAGGAGCCTGAATGTTCTAGTTTGAAAAACGTGGTCAATGTAGTGTAACTAAGTTCTCAATGCTGGGAATGTTAGATTGAAAGAAGATATTGGCATTGGCTTGCTTATTCTTTCAGTGAATTTGGGGAATTTTGCAGAGACGGCATTGATGATTTATTTCCAGTGCTTTGAAAAGTCTGCTTTAGACATTGGACTTTCAGAGATGCAGAACAGAAACAGGTTCTTTGGCCCACCGTGTCCGCGCCGACTAGTGATTAACCTGTACACTAGTTCTAACCTACACACTAGGGACAATTTACAATTTTACTGAAGCCAATTAACCAACCCTTCTGCCTGAACATAATCCTATCCCCCCATTCCCTGCATATCCATGTGCCACGTTAGGGATGGAGGAGAATAGGTCGAAACATTAAAGAAAAAACAGCTTTAATGTAATTCTATAGGCATTTCTGCTTATCCTTTATTGAAATTGTGACAAATCCTATGGATTTCTGAGAACATTGGGTATTGCATCAGCAATCACCAAAACAAGCCTCTATATATTATGCATCTATTTTGAGCTCAGTGTAAAATTACAATATCCAAGATTCAAAAGTTTATTATGCACCAGATATGAACCAGAGCAAAGAAATGTTTACCAACTGCAACTTTACAGGTACATTAGATGCAACAGTGACAAAAATATACAATAAATTATCAGTTGTTCGATGTAAACCTGGCCATGATTCCACTATTTTCTTTGGCTCTTGCACTATAACAAAAGCCAAATAAACTAGGGCAACCATAATAGCACAAAGTCTTTAGGGTTGTACAGAGTTGTTCAAGAACCTGATGTTTGATGGAGGAAGCTCTATTTGCATAGTTCTCGGACTCATATACCTTATTCCCAATGGTAGCAGCAAGAAAGCAGCGGGGCCAGGATGGTGTGGGGTTTTTGATGTTATTAGCTGCCTTCTTGAGGCAACGCTTCCTTAAGGGCAAGGCATTGAACATTTTGCTTCCTTCTTTCCGCACATTGATGATAAGATTACAAAATCCTAACAGCTGCAATTAAAATGTTGAATAGCTGCTACTTTGTGCACAGCCTAAATCTTTTGTGCTTTTTGGTCCATTTTTCAAGAGTGGGGAATTACTTGTTTTCCTTAGTTCTACAGTAGATGGGCAATCTGCTCCATCACAATACTGCCCAAAAGATGGTTAAACATGACTCAATTTGCATGGATGCCAACTGAGCAGATTCAATTTAGCAGCCTCTCATTGTGTGACAGAGCCCTCACCTTATCCCAGTTCCCAAGTATAGCAGAGACCATCTTGCCCCTCTATTTATTGGACATTGGTATTACACTCCTGCTACAAAGCACCTAACCTTTCCTTCATAGATTTGGACTGATGGACCAAGTTTCCATAAAAAAAAGCATAAGGGCTATGATTGCAACTTTCAAGATTTAGGCAATCCTTCAATTTTCCCTTCCACTGAAAGTTAAACGTACAGACCACAAAAATGTTGGCAACATGCTAATACAAGTGTAAACTGCTTATGGTTGTTGCTAGAATGGAGCCGGACTGAATGCACATATAGCCATTGGGTGAAGTGGCTCCCTTACCGGAAAGCCACTGAAACAAAGGTTTATTGCAGTTTTATGTTACTCCAATCTTTTCAAAATAGCTTCGGAACTCTTTATAGTTGTGAGTGGTCAATGTTAGACCAGGTACAGGAAGCCAATGAATGATTGCACAGTAAGCAAAATGAGTTGTGTCCCTTCCCCGTACCCCACATGCTGTTCCAGTTCAGGTTGTTGTATCGATAAAAAAAACTGTCAACTGTTGACATGCTTATTTAGCTGCACACAGCATTACCCGTAACGGAAATTGATTCAAGTAGATATTTCAGCTGCGTTGGGAAATAACAATTTTAATGGAATCCTCAGTGTAAATCATTTGACTGGCAGGTTTTTTCTTAAGTTGTAGGTAGTTATTGCAGAAAAGAAATTCATGGGATGTTGGAATCCAATAATAATTTTGAAACTCAACAGGCTATTGATGTTTTTCTAAACACCAGAGGTGTCCATTCTATTTCCTGCTGTAATTCCAAGACCCTCTCTAGTGCACAGAAATATATAAAAACCATCTAGCTCTAAAGAGATAACCTCTGTGTTACCGGAGAAATATACTCAGTGAATTAACTCATTACCTTTGGACCAAAGCACATGGATCCAGCATATATGTAGCCCAAGTGCTCTTTAAAACCACCATTCAATGAAATAGCCATAATTTACCCTTACATGTTCTTTATTTTCCAATTACTTTTAAGAAGCAAAAACATACTGTATCGTGCATTTCCATGCTTTTCATTTAAACACCTAATGTGCAAGCTCTGCACCTACAAAATTACGACAGAATTATTTGAATGTTATCAAAGTTCTATGGAGCAACATGCAGATTGTTGGATAAAATTAAATACAAAGTCCAGTTTAAATTGTCAGGCAACATCAAGAAAAAAATTGTTGAAATGAATGTCCGACTAGCGAATCATTAAGTAAACAGTGGTACTTCCTGTGTAAGCTTATTTGTTAACAGAGCTAAATTATAACCCATTTAAAGTGTAAATCGAGTTGCAATTAGGCATGGGCTTGAAAATAGCAATTGAAGCGAAGTGAAGATAATTCTGACAAAAAAGCAAAGACAATCAAACAAATGATTATCTTTTTATTATTTCTGGTGATGTCAGTTCTACCTTGATGGTGTACATGTGCCGTAGGTGATGTCAGAAAATATTAATTACTGCCATGATTTTCATTCTTAGCTTAACACCATGTCTTCCTGGCTGAAATAAGGAAGAGAACATGTTGAATCTTAAGAATGTAACATACAAAACATATGCAATTGAAGTAGGAGAAGGCTATACAGCCTATTGTATCTGCTCCCACCTTCAATAAAATTAAGTCTGACCTATATCCACCACATAATTTTCCCGCACAAAAGCAATATCAGGCCAGTTCAGTCTATTGTCACATGTACCGAGGTACAGTGAAAAGCTTTTGTTGCATGCTAACCAGTCAGCAGAAAGACAAAACATGACTACAATCGAGCCATTTGCAGTATAGAGATACATGATAAGGGAATAACGTTTAATGCAAGGTAAAGCCAGCAAAGTCCGATCAAAGAAAGTCCAAGGGTCAACAATGAGGTAGATAGTCGTTCAGCACTGCTCTCTGGTTGTGTTAGGATGATTCCGTTGCCTGCGTTAGGAAGAAATTGTCCCTGAATCTGGAGGTGTGTGTTTTCCAACTTCTATATCTTTTGCCTGATGGGAGAGGGGTGAAGAGGGCATGGCCAGTGTGTGACTCGTCCTTGCTTACGCTGGTGGTCTGACTGAGGCAGCGTGAGGTATAAATGGTGTCAATAGAAGGAAGGTTGGGTTGTGTGATGGTCTGGGCTGCGTCCACAATTTGCTGTAATTTCTTGTGATCTTGGTTGGAGCTGTTCCCAAACCAGGCTGTGATGCAACCTGATAAAATACTTTCTATGGTGCATCTGCAAAAGTTGGTGAGAGCTGTAGGGGACATGCCCTTCTTAACCCTTCAAAGGAGCTAGAGGCATTGGTGTGCTTTCTTGGTTGTTGCTTCACTATGGGTGGTCCAGGAGAAGTTGTTGGTGATTTGTCACCACCGGGTGGCGCCCGTAATGGTCGCTTCGCCAGCAGTCTGTCTTGACCCTTCTCTGTTTTTATTATTTTAAGTATGTCTTGAATGTTTGTTTTAATGTCTCTTGGTATGTTTTATGTGCGGGGGGGGGGGGGGGGGGGGGGGGGGGGGGGGGGGGGGGGGGGGGGGGGGGGGGGGGGGGATGGGGGGGGGGGGGGGGTTCGGGGGAAACCTTTTTCAGTCACTTACCTCAACGGAGATGAGATTTTTCTCCAAATCGCATCTCCGTCCTCTCCTGCGGCCTACAACGTGGAGTGGTGCGGCTTTTCCTGGAGACCAACCCAGAGCTTCAAGCTGCGGTTGCGGCGTCTACTTACCATCACGGAGCCTGGGATCTTTTGCCAAGGATCGCCAGTGTTGGAGCTCCGACCGCGGGGCCTGTGGACTTTAACACCGTGAAGCAGCGGTCTCCGGTAAGAAGCGGCCGACTCGAGAGCTACATGCCGCAAAGTGTTCCGATCCATCCCGACGCCGGAGTTTCAATCATCCCGACGAGAGAGTTTGAACAGCGGATCGTCGGCAACGGCTCCGTTCAAAGACCCCGACCACAGGTGAACAAAGGAGGAAGATGACTGAACTTTGTTGCCTTCCAGCACACTGAGGAATGTTGTTTCCACTGTGGTGGATGTTTATGTTAAACTTTATTTTATGTGCTGTTTGTATTTTTGCTTTTTTACTTAGTATAGCTATATGGTAACTCAAATTCCAATGATCCTTAATTGGTACACGTGACAATTAAATTGAATCTTGAATCTTGATATTGACTCCTAGGAATTAGAAGTTTTCAACCATCTCTACTTCTGCGCTGTCAATGCCAACTGGGGCAAACTGCGCTTCCTGAAGTTCTGCTTTGTCTGACATTGAGAGAAATGTAGTTGGCTCAGCACCGGGACATGAGGTTCTTAATCGCCTTTCTGACCCACAATGGTGGTATCTTCTGCGAATTTGAAAATTGCATTAGATTTGTACATGGTTGCACAGTCGTGGGTATGCAAGGAGTAAAGGGGGCTGAGAACATATACCTGCGGAGCACCAGTGTTGAGGATTATCGTAGAGGATGATTTGTCCCCTATCCTCGCTGATTGGGGTCTGTTGGTCAGGAAGTCGATAATCCAGTTGCAGAGATGAATGCTAACATCAAGTCCCGTGAGTTTGGTCATAAGCTTGGATGGAATAATGGTATTAAAGGCAGAGCTGTGGCCTATGAAAAGGAGTCCGACGTAGGAGTCTCTCTTATCCAGGGATGAGTGTAGGGCCAGGGCGATGGCATTGACCGTGGACCTGTTCTGGCGGTAGGCGGACAGCAGTGGGTCAAGGCCACTGGGTAGACTGGATTTAACGTATTCCATAACGGTCTGGAACTCCGTCTGGGCCAGTTGCTTTTTGTGCGTTCACCCTCAGGAAGGCAGATCTAACATCTACAACAGTCACCATGGAGAGAGGCACACTTAAGTCTTCGGGCCAGGTGTCACTGCCTTGTTGGCCATCTGCTTGAAGCGAGTATAGAAAGTATTCAGTTCATCAGGTCGGGTAGCACTACCCGATTTCTTGACCTGATCTCTCTACAATATATCTTGATTCCCTTGATATATAACTGTGACAGAAATTCCTGGTTTATAAAAAGAGATACATAATGCTGGAGTAACTCAGCGGGTTAGGCAGCATCATTGTGATGGGGGAGGGAGAAAGCTGGAAGAGAGGTGGGGCAGGAGAAAGCCGAGCAAATGATAGTTGGATGCAGGTGAGGGCTGTAGTTTTGATTATCGACTATCTTTGCCTAGTTTATTGCAGTGCTTGTGCTGTAGTCAAATATTATGAGTTGGTCAATGGTTGTTGAGAAGGCAAGAGGACATGAGGATCTGGACAATACAACTTTAGCAACCTGGTGATTATTGATGGGAAAGAAGGTCAGTGGGATGTAAAGCGAGGAAAGAGGTTTTGTGCAGGGTTGATATGATGCAAATGGGTGTATGAGGAAAGCACGGTGCAAAAGAGGTCAAAGGAATTTGTGTTCATGCGAAAATGTGGTTGCTATGTGGCCTTGTACTTATGTGATGGATGAGGAGGGAAAATCTTGTTAGTCAGTTGTTAGATTGCTTGAGGTAAGAAACCAAACTCCCCTTTCTGCTCTTTTAAGGCCATTTTCATCTAATCCTACACTAAAACTTGAGATCACTGGTAGTTTCTGTTCATGAGGATACCTAACTTTCAGTACAGGCATTAACGCGCCCCCCCCCCCCCCCCCCCCCCCCCCCCCCCCCCCCCCCCGACCCCGCCTCTCCCACCTCCTCCAAACCTCAACCTTCAACTGCTGCCCCCAGCTCCAACCTATTCGCTGCCATGTTTCCTCCCTCCCTCCCTCCCTGGATGTTCAGAAACAAGGCCTGAATTTACAAATATTTCACAATTCTTAACACTACCTTCAGGCAGCGAGTGCCGCCATTATTCCTCTCATGGCTGCTTTTTAGGATATATTATATATTCACTTCAGGATTGTATATTCTTAGCATTCTGTTCATCAGTTACTGATTACATTCAAGGCTGAAATTAAAAAAGATTTGGGGATTGTGCAGAAAAGTTGAGTTTGAGTTCTGGTACGATCCCATTGAATGGCATAGAATACTCAAGGGGCTGGGTGGCTTACTGCAGTTTCAGTTTTCTTTGTTCTAATGTTCTAGGAATAGCATCTTGCCCAAGAATCATTTTCAAAAGGAATGCAGCTACATGCAGATTTGTATCGTGTCACTTTTGGGCATTTGCCAAATGTGGGCCAGGCACTTCCTTACAGGAAAAGAAAGAAAATCAAAAGATAAAGACCTACAGTTGTGCTGAGTACTGATATTTTAATATGCCCATGAGAGATGGGATAACCCTTTCACTGAATGGATTTCTATTCCCATTTTATATCTGGAAAAAATTTGGTGATTGCACATTTCTAACGGTTCTCTCAAGGATGCGTCATCCTGAGCTACGTTGTCCAACAGCTGGTGTAAACTTTGAGATAAAGAATCAGTAGAGCTGCCAATGGGGCTTGACAGACACAAAATCCTGGAGTAACTCAGTGGGACAGACAGTATCTTTGGAGAGAAGGAACGGGTGACATTTCACTCAGAACAAGGGTCTCAACTTGAAATGTCACCCATTCCTTCTCTCCAGAGATGCTGCATGTCCCGCTGAGTTACTCCAGCATGTTGTGTCTATCTTCGGTGTAAGCTAGCATCTGCAGTTCCTTCCTACACAAGGGGGTTTGTTATCAGAGTTAGAAACTGCAAGCAGTTCTTCTAGTTGCAGCCTGAACACTTGTAAAGCCACATTTTTGATTTGGAAAGCAGGCAGTAAGACAATGATGCAATTCAGGTACCAATGGGAAGATGGATGTTTTGTTTGACATGCCCCAACGACACCAATAAGGCTCTTAAAGGAGCTGTCATAAGCTATTCAAAAGTAAGTAAAATATTATTTTATAAATTCTTGTAGGGCCAGGAATTTCTTACCCAATGCTGGTGGTTTCATTTTTGCTGTTCTTCCTACCTGTCTAATCTCCCCTGAGTCCCCTCCCTGAATGTTTACAGTGTTTAGCTCCACACTGGAGTGGATGAGATCCTCACCTTTGCTGGATGAGTAACCAACCCCTTAGTGTTTACTCATCATGCAAGAGTAGAATGAGCCCAGCTTTCAGATTTTGTACCATAGCTCTATAGCAAGTATTACAATAGTATTAGCTGTCTAAATGCAAATCTACCTGCAAGGTGTGAAGTTACAGCTAATATGTTATAAAATGAAAAGTCTTGTCAATTATTCCAGGAAGTATCTTCTCATTGATGCATTGATACAATGGCCTGCATGACCTCCTTCTATGATGACATGTTCCATGATTCTGTATTGTTCTGTTCAGGAATAACTAACTCGATACAATGAGGAATCATATCTGTAATCAACAAAGCGCCACAGCATAGTGCTTCAACATTCATAGAAGATGGTGAAATTCAAATTCCAGCCACGGTGATCATAATATGGTGGAATTATGCATCAAGATGGAGAGCGACATGGTTAATTCAGAGACAATAGGCAATAGACAATAGGTGCAGGAGTAGGCCATTCGGCACCTCGAGCCAGCACCGCCATTCAATGTAATCATGGCTGATCAGCCCCAATCAGTACCCCGTTCCTGCCTTCTCCCCATATCCCCTGACTCCACTATCTTTAAGAGCCCTATCTAGCTCTCCCTTGAAAGTATCCAAAGAACCGGCCTCCACCGCCCTCTGAGGCAGAGAATTCCACACTCACATCTCTCTGTGTGAAAAAGTGTTTCCACATCTCCGTTCTAAATGGCTTACCCCTTATTCTTAAACAGTGGTCCCTGGTTCTGGACTCCCCCAACATCTGGGACATGTTTCCTGCCTCTAGCGTGTCCAAGCACTTAATAATCTTATATGTTTCAATAAGAAACCCTCTCATCCTTCTAAACTCCAGAGTGTACAAGCCCAGCTGCTCCATTCTCCCAGCATATGACAGTCCCGCCATCCCGGGTATCAACCTTGTAAACCTACGCTACACTCCCTCAATAGCAATAATGTTCTTCCTCAAATTAGGGGACCAAAACTGCACACAATACTCCAGGTGTGGTCTCACTAGGGCCCTATACAATTGCAGAAGGACCTCTTTGCCCCTATACTCAACTCCTCTTGTTATGAAGGCCAACATGCCATTCACTTTCTTCACAGCCTGCTGTACCTGCATGCTTACTTTCATTGACTAAGAATAGGATCCTGAACTTAAAGAAAGGAAGCTTTGACGGTATGAGACGGGAATTGGCTAGGATAGACTGGCAAACTTAAAGGGTTGATGGTGGAGAAGCAATAGCAAAGATTTAAGGATCACATGGGTGAACTACAAAAATTGTTCACCCCTGTCTGATTCCTGTGGGATAGTGAATCATGTGTAAACCAAATCTTTAATCAAGCAGTTAATTTTTTGAAATTTACATTCTTTACATACTTTGAATTCATGTCATTACACATGTCATGTTTTCAATGACAATGTTAAAAATGCAAATACCACATCATGCGTGGTAGATTCAACAGGATCAATGCACTCTTTCTAGCTGTCAGAAGAATTTTACCTTGAGATTGAATAGAATATATATATATATATTATACATACAAACAAACAAACAATAATAGTGCAATAATAATAATAATAGTCTCTAGTTCAGTGTTTATTTGAGGTTGTAGTGTTTAATGGCCTAATGGCTGTCGGGAAGATGCTGTTCTTGAACCTGAATGTTACAGTTTTCAGGCTCCTGTACCTTTTTCCTGATGGCAGGGGTGAATTGAGTGTGTGGTCAGGGTGGTGTGGGTCTCTGATGATGCTGGCTGCCTTTGTTCCTGGCTAAGACAAAGGGCACCGAATCCATCCAGGCACAGCTCAGGCAAGTGTCAATATGCAGGGACCACTGGCCATGATTCAAGGCAATTATCTCAGGCCAGCTCTACCCAAGGTATTTATGTAATTGACAAAGCTTTATGAATCATCTGCCTGTCATGGGTAGCGAGGCTACTTTCTCAAGAAAATGTGCATTATTGGTGAATGTGAGGGAGAGGGACTGTTCATCCCTTACAAATTGTCTTCAAGCTACTCATGTTGGGCTTATTCGAGAGCTCTTCCTGCACAAAACTGAATTCATAACCGATGGCTTGGGCATAGCAGTGGTGCAGCAAGAAGAGCAGCGCCAGAGACCTAGGTGCAATCGAAGTGCAGTCTGTCTGCGGTTTGCTTGTTCTTTGAGTTTCCAAACGATGATCCAGTTCCTTCCCACATCCCAAAGACACACAGGTTAGCAGGTTAATTGCTCACTGTAAATTGCCCCTAATGTGTAGGTGAGTGGTAGAAGTGAGGGAGTTGATGGGAATATGGGGAGAATCAAATAGGATTAGTGTAAAGGGGTGTTTGATGATCAGCGTGGACACGGCAGGCTGATTCTGTGCTATAAGACTATATGGTTCTGCAGCCAGAGAGTCATCACGCCAGTGCTTGGCTAAAACTTCCCCGTAAATTAACACTCAGAGATCCACAAAAGGTAAGGTTGAGTGTTCTTTCACATTCAGCTATGTGTGAGAGTGGCTGCAGGAGGTCCCGTCTATCCTTTCAGTGGAGTGGATTCCAACTTTCCATCATCATGTGTGAAGAACTGCTTCCTGGTTTCATACCTGAATGGATTATCTCTAGTTTTAATATTATTTCCATGCATAGAGAAAACATCTGAAGCTTTAACTCTGTTTCTCTTTGCACAGATGCTGCCCTCACCTCCAGAGTGTAAATGGCATTTATGTTTTTTATTGAAGACTCTCAAATATTCTGGTGAGTCAGCACTGCAACACACACGTCATCCTATCAGAGGTGCATTGTTGACAGCTGAGTACATTATTCCAGTTGAAGCAAAACCTCTGCCATTTTGTATACCAACGTAGTTGAGATAAATCAGTTCACTTCTGAAGATATTAGCCATTGTTTAGATATGGCATTTTTGCTTTTGAGCGAGAAAAAACAAGTCCACTTCAGGACTTAATCACAAAACCCAGGTTGTAACTTTAGTGCAATATGGAAGAGGAAGCTGTATTGTCAAAGGTGACATCTTTCAAATGCAAAGCTCTCCCTCTCCTTGCACAGGCACAAGTGATCCTATGGTAGCACTTCAAATTAAAACAGGGAGTTCTCCCTTATTTTTACTCCACAACCAACAACACCAACACCCTATTACTTTGAGCCTTGAAATAATTCATTGAGCTTAAATTGGCTGTTTTGTTTCCTATATTTCAACTTTACTTCAGCTACAGAAAAGATACTGTGAATTTATGAAAGATGCTATGAACTGTTAACAGCCTCCCGCTGCCATGCGCCCTGCCCCCAACAACAGAGCACTGATCCTTGAAAGCCCCCAGATCTTTCAGTGTGAACATCGGCTTGGATCGCATGTTGCTGTTTCCAGAACAAATCCCTATCCTCCTCACCGCTGCGTGTTGCTGTGCCAGGAATGCAGATACCAGGAGCCTGAATGGATCCCTCCCCTCTAGTAGTTCTCCCAAAGCAATGAATTGTCTCTGGTGGGGAGGGATATCTATAATGGTTGGTGTTTGGTGAGTGTGTTATACTCCCCCTCAGTATTGGGATGTTTGCTTTAGTGCTGCATCCTAGCTGGCAAAGTGACGGTGGGCCATCGCTGTTTTGTAAAACTGTGAAGATGCATCTTGGCATGGAGAAGCCACATAACTCCCTGACCAACACCCATCCTCACAGGCAGCCTCTGAACCCCAAGCCACAGAAGGTCATTGCTGTAGGAACACCAGACGTTTGCATAATGTTCCCAGCAAAGCAACATAGTCAGTCATGTATCTCTCCAGATATGAGCACTTTGCATAATGACCACTTCAGGACTGATTCTATTGTTACTCCCTATACAGGGAATGCATCCTGTATATTTAGCGAGGAATCAGTGTATGAAAGGAATTTAGCTATCGGACTTTATTCTCATCTGCATGAAACTGAGTGTGTCTTTAAAGCACCGACAAAGCATTTTTTGGTGTTTAGCAGAACAAAACCATTCATGGCCTTACACTCTGCTATACTGTATTCTATATGCCATATCTTTGCCCACTTTCCAAACCTGTCCATGTCCTTCTGCAGACTCACTGCTTCCTCAAAATCAATTCCATCATCCAAATCATTAAACATACCACGTAAAAAGTAGTGGACCCAGCAATGACCCCTGCAGAACACCACTAGGCTCCGGCAGCCAAACAGAAAAGGCCCCCTTTACTCCCACTTAACTTTTGCCCATCTGCCAATTGACCCATGCTAGTACCTTGTGTCTGATACCATGGACTCCTATCATGTTTAGCAGCCTCACGTGCGTGCACCTCATTGAAGGCCTCCTGTAAATCAAAGTAAACAACATCCACTGACTCTCCTTTGTCTATCCTGCTGTTTACTTCCTCAAAGAATTCCAACAGATTTGTCAGGCAAGATCTCCTCTGAACAAAACCCTGCAGTCTTCAGCCTATTTTCTCATGTGCTTCCAAGTACCCTGAAACCCCATCCTTAATAATGGATTAGAAAATCTTACCAGCCAATAAAGACAGGCTAACCAACCGATGATTTTCTTTCTTTTGTCTCACTCCCTTCACAAAACAGTGGAGTTACATTTGCGTTGGAAAGCACTGCAGATCCTGGTTTAAATCAAAGATAGACACAAAATGCTGGAGTAACTCAGCGGAACAGGCAGCATCTTTGGAGAGAAGGAATGGGTAACATTTTGGGTCGAGACCCTTCTTCAGACTGAGTTACATTTGCGATTTCCTAAGCTGTACCTGTACCCAAGGCTGCCAACTTATGTCTCTTCTAACTTATACTCAGCTGCATCTAAAACCTTAACCCATTATTTTGTTGTCTTTAGATTTGACTATTTTAAAACCATCCCTTTTGCTAACCGCCATCGTGTTTTTGTCAAAGCTTCGTTAAGGATTCCTAGCTCACTTCCACTCATCTGTAAAGATTTTAGGTCTTAGAGCACCTCAGTCTTTCAATTCTCAAGTGCCTGTCCCACTTTGCGATTTTTTTTTGGCGACTGCCAGCGTCATATCAGGGTCACCAAAAGATTTTGAACATTTCAAAATCCAGCGGCGACAAAAAAAATGTTGCGACACTTGAAAAAACACTGCGCGTCATACGCCGCATACGTCATACGTCACGCCGCGTCACGCCGCAAATTTTTTGGTGACCTGATACGTCAGTCAATGATGCCAGCAGTCGCCAAAAAAATCGTCAAGTGGGACAGGCCCTTCATCCTCTTATTCAAAACCCTCCATAGTTACATCTCTAATTGAAACCCGAGAAGGTTCCACAGGTGGAGTTATTGACCTCTCATCACATAGTGTATGCCAAGCCCTCTCCACCCTTCCAATTAAAAAAATGGTTACCTTCCCTTTAATCCTTTTACCAATTACTTTAGATTGATGCCAACCGGTTTTGACCTTCCTATTTACTCTGACCACTCATTACTCAATTAAGTATTCCTTCCGCCTCCACTGTTCCAAAGAAAACAACCCCAGGGTATCCAATCTAATGTCGGATGTGTAATGTTCCTGTTCTGGCCACACCCTCACTTCTTGCCTGAAGTATATTTCATCCCAGCTTGGTAATTTATTTACTTTCAAAGATGCTAAACCCATTCATATTTCCTCTCGTAATATATTTATCCCACCCTGTATTTTACACTCTTCCTTCTTAATTAAAACATCAGTAATGCCACATGTTTTGTGAAAATAGATGCAATGTACATACTGTAAGCAACACCCTGATCCTCCACCTCCATGCAGAATTACTTTTTTTGTTCCTTTTACTTCTTTCCTTTTTCATCTTCATGCTCTTCATGTATTTGAAGAACATTTTTAGATTTTTCTTTTGATTTTAACTGCCCGCAATTCTTCACACCTTTCCCATTTCCTTCTGTCCCTACCCATTCTGCTCCATTACACGCTTTCTGCATTTTCTGATTTAAACTTTCTTTTTTTCTCACCGTATCCTCCATGTGCCCTGTCATCTGAAGATTCTAGATTTCATAGTCCTAACTTTATCCTGTATGTAAATTCACTTTTGATGGTTGTCTTTATTTTACTGACATATGGCTACCACTAGTAATAAAGTATGTGTGTTGATATCTAGCGCATCTGCTATAGTCTGTGGCTTTGTACATGTGAGATTTATTTACATTTTACTAATATTCATTTTTCAGGATGTGAGTATCAATATTATTGGCCATCCTTAACTACCTTCTTGAATCTTTGCTGTATTTCTGGTGAAGGCAATGTTGATGAGATGAGAGTTCCAGGATTCAGATCCGGTGATGAACGACAATATTATTTCCAAGGTAGAAACAAAATGCAGGAGTAACTCAGCGGGTCAGGCAGCATCTCTGGAGAGAAGGAGTGGAGACCCTTCTTCGACCCGAAACGTCCCCGTTCCTTCTCTCCAGAGATGCTGCCTGACCCGCTGAGTTACTCCAGCATTTTGTATCTACCTTTGATTTAAACCAGCATCTGCAGTTCTTCCCTAAATATTATTTCCAAATCAGGTTGGTGTGTGATCGGGAGAGGAACCTAATGGTGATATGTGCCTGGTGGCCTTGCTCTTCTTGATAGAAGTTGGATTTTGAGGGATGCTGTCAAAATAGCCTATGTGAGTAACTGCAGTGCATTTTGTAGATAGAACACACTGCAGCCACTATGCGTCAGTGTTGGAGGGAATGTAAGTTTAATGTAGGGAGGTGAAATCAAAGGGCTTCTTTGTCCTGCATGGTGTCCTTGAGAACCAATAGAGCTGCATTCATTCAGGAGGGTAGTGAATATTTATCAGATTCCTGACTTGCACCATAGAGGTGGTGATGGAGATGGTTTTGAATGCCAGAAGATGAGTTCACCTGCTGCAAGATACCCAGTGTCTGATCTGCTCATGTAGCCACAGTACTCATGTGGCTGATTCAGCTGAATTCCAGCTTCATTTTCTGAGGAATTTAAAATGGAATTTTGTGCAATCATTCCCACTGCTGACCTTGGGATCTAAGGTACAGTTATTACCGAGCAACTGAAATTGTACGGCTCAGGATTCTGCCCCGAGGAACTCCCCTCATCATTTCTTTGGGGCCAGAATGATTGCCTTCCTACACCGTACACAATCTTGTTTTTGTGCCAGTCATTGGAGTGTTTTCTCCTTGATGCCCATTGACTTTAGTTTTACGAAGACTCCTTCAAGCCTTCCTTAGCCAAATGGCTCCTTGATACCAAGAGTAGTTACTTTCACCTCACTACCAGGATTAATTTATTCTATACTTGCTTGGACCACGATTGTAATGTGGCCTGGAGATGAGTGACCCCAACATCATTGATTAGAGCTCGATAGAGCTGTAACTATCATTTCATCACTTTGATGATGATTAAGTGTTAATTACGCAGATAGGAGTTGTTTTGCTTTCTGTAGCCAGACACATGCTTTCACCTCATGTTCGTTGTTTAATGGCCACTGCTATTCATGACTTTTTGCGAAAGGAGCAAAACTTTGATAAGGTTGCTAGTTGTTGGATCGTCTAGGTCATTAGGTCATAAGGAATAGGAGTAGAATTAGGCCAATCAGCCCATCGTCTACTCGGCCATTCAATCATGGCTGATCTATCCTAACCCCATTCTCCTGCCTTCTCCCCATAACCTCTGACACCAGTACTAATCAAGAATCTATCTATTTCCGCCTTAAAAATATCCACTGACTTGACCTCCACAGCCTTCTGTGGCAAAGAATTCCATAGATTCTCCACCCTTTGACTAAAGAAATTCCTCCTCATCTTCCTAAAAGAACGCCCTTTAATTCTGAGGCTATGACCTCCAGTCCCGGACTCTCCCACTAATGGAAACATCCTCTCCACATCCACTCTATCCAAGCCGTTCACTATTCTGTATGTTTCAATTAGGTCCCCCCTCATTCTTCTAAACTCCAGCGAGTACAGACCCAGTGCCTTCATAGGTTTCACGCTCATCATAGGTTAACCTACTCATTCGTGGGATCGTTCTTGTAAACATCCTCTGGACCCGTTCCAGAGCCAACACATGCTTCCTCAGATATGGTGACCAAAATTTCTCACAATATTCCAAATGCAGCCTTATAGAACCTCAACATAACATCCAACAAGCCCTCGTGAAATAAATGCTAGCATTGAGTTTGCTTTCTTTACTACTGATTTGACTTGCAGATTAAATTTTTTGGGAATCCTGCATCAGCACACCCAAGTCCCATTGCACCTTCGATTTCTGCCCCATTTAGAAAATAGTCTGCCTTTATTCCTACTACCAAAATGCATGGCTCCACTCTTTGCTACACTATCTAGATCTATTACATACTGCTCTTGTTGTTTAGCACATATATGATCACATATTCCAGGTTACCAGATTGAAACCTCAACGTTAAATTCACCTAGTGCTGCTACTTGTTCATCTAACTTTGGTGTGACGTGACAGCTCTGGGAAACTTTCTGGTCAATTGGTCAAAATCAAAATACAGCTGAAAGTCAAGGAGAGGTGATGATCATGACATGACACTGATCACTACATGTGGCAACTTCTAACAGTTGTGTCAATAGACAATAGACAATAGGTGCAGGAGTAGGCCATTTGGCCCTTCAAGCCAACGCCACCATTCAATGTGATCATGGCTGATCATCCATAATCAGTACACCGTTCCTGCCTTCTCCCCATATCCTCTGACTCCACTATCTTCAAGAGCCCTACTAGCTCTCTCTTGAAAGTATTCAGAGAACTGGCCACCGCCCTCTGAGGCAGAGAATTCCACACACTCACAACTCTCTGTGTGAAAAAGTGTTTCCTCATCTACGTTCTAAATGGCTTACCCGTTATTCTTAAACTATGGCCCCTGGTTCTGGACTCCTCCAACATCGAGAACATGTTTCCTGCCTCTAGCATGTCCAATCCCTTAACAATCTTATATGTTTCAATAAGATATCCTCTCATCCTTCTAAATTCCAGAGTGTACAAGCCTAGCCGCTCCATTCTCTCAGCATATGACAGTCCCGCTATCACGGGAATTAACCTTGTGAACCTACGCTGCACTCCCTCAGCTCAAGAGCCCAAGCTTAATATTATCCAGGTCTTCTGAAGTTTGGTACAGGATATTTCATGTTTGGGTGCTATGTGAGGAATCCCTGCAGTCTTAGCCTGAACCAATATATTCTCCGTGCTATTTGTTCTTGTTTTCAGATATAAACACCCAAGGAAAAATGATTGAAGCAGAGTGATTAACCATTGAAGGCATATCAATTATATTTGCTTTATTTAAATTTAAATTTGGAAACAAATATTTTAGCCATTTTATCCTGCAAATTATCAAGAGAAAATTATTTAAGTTTTGGCTTTGATATGTAGATGATAAAATGTTCCGATGGAGACTGCTCTGAAAGACAAAGAGTTTCAAATCCATAATTGCAATGCATTCACTGAGGGCAATGAGTTTATACATTTCCAGTGAAGCATCAGACATTCTCACTGCCAACCTTATAATAGACTTTCATTTAATTTTCAAACGCAAAATCATTGATGGATAAAGCCATGTTTGGGAATGTAAATGAAGGCCATTTCTCAGTGCCTACCTACAACTGCTGCTTCAAACTCTTTATTTTCTACCAACTCCTTGTATCGTTTCTTTTCATTCCATCTCTTCTCAATGTTTTCAAGGGACTGCCTTGTCCCTCATTGTGTCTTTGAGAGCTGTTGGAGCAGCACTCACTCAGGACAGCAGAGAATATTTAGCAGATTCCTGATTTGAGTCTTGGAGACGATGGAATGATTTTAGGTGTCAGAAGACGAGTTCACTTACTGCTGGATATCTAGTCTCTGATCTGCTGTTATAGCCATGGTATTTAAGTGGCTGGTCCAGCTGAGTTCTAGCTTCATTTTCTGAGGAATTGCAAATGGAACTTTGTGCAATCATTAACACATCTGACCTTACGATGGAAGAAAGGTCTTTGATGGAGCATCTGAAGATGGTAGGGGCTGGAAGATTGCCCCGAGGAGCTCCTCTCAAAAGATTCTGGGGCTGGAATGATTATCTTATTTAATTTTCAGCAAAACTTTAGACTTTCTCACTACCAACCCTACAATAAACTGATTTCATGTTTAAGCACAAAAATCATTGATTGACTTAGCCATGTTTGCGATATCACTTTGCAATTGGTACCTTGATTTCCTCATCAACAGAATACAATCAATACAAGTTGGCAACAGCGCTTCTTCCTTGATAATTATTAGCACAGGGTTAGCACATAGCACACTAGTATTGTCATTAGCACATAGCTCAAGGCTATGTGTTCAGTATCGTGCTCTACTCACTCGATAACCATGGCTGTGTGCCAGTTGATGCATGTGATGTATACTGAGTTCCAATAATAGTATACTGAGCACTCAATAATGGAAAATCTGCAAAAGTTAAGCCCATACTTTTACTGTTTCTCAGTATAGTAGCTGGTGAAAGGAACAAGTTCTGGACCACTGTGATGTCACTAGCCCACCACTACAAACAGCTGAATATACCTTGCATGGTTATTGGTCTGAAATATGTGAATGCACCTTTTTGCTGTAATAATGAACTTCAATTGATATTTCCAATAACTGCAGAAATCTCTGACTACCATCCTTTCAATGTACTATGATTCATCAGATGAGAAAAGAAGCTTGTTCATTGATTCTATTTTTATCTTTCTCATGCGTCACTATAGGAATGAAATATGCTAATATGTTAGGCATGTCATTGTGCAAGAAAATGGCCAATGTCCATTTGAGCCTCAGTCATCTCATGAGTCATCTCAGCTACACCTTCTCCCACCTAGCTTCCTTTGAGGACTCGATTCGATCTCACAGTTTCAATATACTTATCCAATTGATGCCGTCTTCTACATTAGTACTTCTGCAACTCTTTCCATACTCCTTAACCAGGGCTGAAAACCATATCTGATTCATTTTTCATACTTCTGCTCTCATTCCCTCTCTCCCCACTCAGAACAAAGATTGGGATCTTCTTGTTTTGACTTCAACCATCAACTTCCAAATTCAAGAGTCAAGAGTGTTTAATTATCATAGTATCAAAATGGCACAATGAGATTCTTTCTTGTAGCACCAAAACAGGTTTGTAAACACAGTACTCACTAAATAACATAACAAAGACAAGTAAAAACAACTTCAATAAATAAATAACCGCAATATTGCACAAAACAAAGCAAAAGCCCAAAATCCCTAGTGCAACCAAGACAGTTTGTAGTCGGTTTTTGTAATGTTCAATTGCCCGATGGCTGTTGGGAAGAATGTGTTCCTGAATTGGCAGATCATGGTTTTCAGATTCCTATACCTTCTTCCCAAAGGCAGGAGTGAAATGAAAGTGTGGCCAGAGTGGTGTGGGTCCTTGATGCAGCCTTTTGAGGCATCACCTGCTGTAGATCCTTTCAATGGTGGGGAGGTCAGTACCCATGATGGACCACTGTTTGCAATCTCCTTTGTTCTACTGCATTTTAGTCGCCAAACCAAGCCGTGATGCAACCAGTCAACATACTAACATACACCTGTAGAAGATTAAAAGAGTATTCATCGACACACTGAATCTCCTCAATCTTCAAAGTAAGTAGAGACGTTGATGGGTTTTCTTTATGATTACATCAATGCGTGGTTTCCAGGACATCTCCAGAGATATGCACACATAGGAACTTGTTGTCTCTCTCCACTACTGAGCTGTCGATAAAAACAGGTTTGTGTATTCTCCACCTTCCTCTTCTAAAGTCAACAATCAGTTTCTTGCTTTTGCTAAAGCTCAAAGGTTCAAAGGTCTTTTATTGTCACGTGTGCCAGTGATATTCAATCCACAGCAGATTCCTTACATTCCTCACTGTGATGGAAGGCAATAAAGTCTAATCTTCCCTCTTTATTCTCCCGCAGCCGGGGCAGTCGAACCATCCACAGTCGGGGCGATCGAAGCTCCCGCAGCCAGCGATCGAAGAACCCGCGCCGGGGCGATCAAAGTCCCCGTGTCGGGGCAATCAAAGCTTCTGCAGCCTGGAGCTCCCGAAGTCGGTCTCTAACCAGGGACTGCAATCTCCACGATGTTAAGTCCGCAGGCTCCCGTGGTTGGAGCTACGAGGTCGATCCCTGGCAAAGGGATCGCCAGCTCCACGATGTTAAGTCCGCAGGCTCCCAGGGTTGGAGCTCCCGAAGTCGGTCTCCAGCTGACGCCGCTAACTCCTCAATGTTAGGCCGCAATGCGGACGGAGATATGGTACAGAAAGAAAATTGCATCTCCGTTGAGGTAAGAGATTAAAAAAAGTTTCCCAACAACCCCCCCAGCCCCCACATAAAACAAGCTAAAGAATGCTAAATTGAATTGAATTGAATTGAATCCTTTATTTGTCATTCAGACCTTTTGGTCTGAACGAAATGTCGTTGCCTGCAGCCATACATGTAATAATAAACAACACACAATAAACACAAATTAACATCCATCCAACATAAATTTGGCAAAGCAGCCTTAGCTGTAAAGGGCATTTGAACATGTATATGGATAAGAAAGGTTTAGAGGAATATGTGCCTGTTGCAGGCAGGTGGGACTGGTGTAAATGGGACATTTTAGTTGACATGGACAAGTGGGCTAAAGGGTTTGTTTCCATGCTCCATTATTCTCTGACTCTCTCTAACTATATGACTATATATATGGAAGTACAAACACATCTAATATGGTTTGGAAGGAGACAATGTAATGGTGAAATGTTGTTGTTGTGCCCTGGGCAAAGATATGCCGAAAGCATCCAGAAGTTCTTTGAGGCGCCGGAGTTGTTATTCTTCCACAAGGAAGAGTTGCCATTCTGAGACATTGTGTGAAGTACATTTAGGTATACATCATATCAAGCAAGTTACCATAACTTTTGTCCAGTGATCTGGAACTGATGAGTATTACAGGAAACATAAGTGTTGTGTTAAGGGCCTGTCCCACTTGGGAGACCTCCACCGGGACCTCTGGCGAGTTTGCCAGCGACCCATAGTTGCGGCAAGGTCGCCACAAGGTCGTAGGAGGTCTTCGTCACTCTCCTTCATGCTTGAGAGTGGTCTCCGCGTAGTCGAGGCTTCAGCTAGGTCGCGCCGTGTTTTTCAAGATGTTAAAAATTGACCGCGACTAAAAATAGGTCGCCGTGGGAAAAATCGATAATTTTGCTGTCGTAGGTCTAGTCGAAGTCGGTCATAGTAGGTCGTGATGCTAGTCGTAGGTAGTCGAAGGTGGTCAAAGGTAATAGCCCCGGGTGAAAAAAGGGTCAGTAGAAAAAAATGGTAATGTAAACAGCAGCATGTGATCTCTGTCACTCCAGAGCATGTTCATTCATAGCTAGAGAGTGTTTTGGAGAGGAGACGTGTTTTAGAGATGGCACCAAAAAGGCAACAGCACAGGGGGAGGGCACAACCCTCAAAAAAACCTGCCATGCAGGTGTTGCCCACCCAGGAGGAGGAGTGGCAGGAGGTGATGCCACAGGAGGTGATAATGAAGGAGGATGTAGCCCTGCATGAGAGACCCCTGGAGGAGGAGACCAGTGTTGTAGTATATGTCCCCACCACCACCTCATCCTTCACTGCCTCATTTGAAGGCAGCAAAGCAGCCTTTTCTCCTGTGTCTGACACAGCATCAGAGGCAGATGCCCCATTGGTGGTGAGGGAGGGCTGGAGGAAGGTTATGCCCTACACCTTCGCCAGGCAGCAGGAGGGGGTCCTTGAGGAATGGTTCCAGCAGAATACCATCCTGTACGATAAGGAAAATGCTGGGTACATGGACAGGGACAAGAATGGCATGCTTGCCATCCACTGCCCCACATGTGTGCTTAAAGTTCCATCTTTTGTCAAAGCCCAGCGCCACTCATCCAGTCATCTGGTGCACTGGGACAGTCCATCACATCATCTCCATTCACCCATTGAGACCTCGTATTGTGCTTCCTCGTCACCCTTGCTCTTAAAAAGGTGAGTACAAACAGCAGTAGTTGTATTTTTACTAACTTCCTCCAAACTAGTTCCTTCCTTGCTTGCATGGTTTAGAATGATTTAAACAAAAGCTGGGAGGCCTTTTTTAGTGAGAAAAAAATGCAGACATGACATCATTTTATCAGGTGTGGTCCTCTGAGGTCGAAGGGGGTCGTGCTCATTCGCGGACCAATTTGCCAGAGACCATCCTCGAGTAAAAAGTACATGGTCGAAGCCAGTCTTCAACATAATCAAAGGAGGTAGAAACATAGAAAATAGGTGCAGGAGGAGGCCATTCGACCCTTCAAGCCAGCACCGCCATTCATTGTGATCATGGCTGATCGTCCTCAATCAATAACCCGTGCCTGCCTTCTCCCCATATCCCTTGATTCAACTAGCCCCTAGAGCTCTATCTAACTTTCTCTTAAATCCATCCAGTGACCTGGCCTCCAGTGCCCTCAGTGGCAGGGAATTCCACAAATTCACAACCCTTTGGGTGAAAACTTTTTTTCTCACCTCAGTTTTAAATGGCTTCCCCTTTATTCTAAGACTGTGGCCCCTGGTTCTGGACTCGCCCAACATTGGGAACATTTTTCCTGCATCTAGCTTGTCCAGTCCTTTTATAATTTTATATGTTTCGATAAGATGCCCCCTCATCCTTCTAAACTCCAGTGAATACAAGCCTATTCTTTTCAATCTTTCCTCATATGACAGTCCCGCCATCCCAGTGATCAATCTCGTGAACCTATGCTGCGCTGCCTCAATCACAAGGATGTCCTTCCTCAAATTAGGAGACCAAAACTGAACACAATACTCCAGATGTGGTCTCACCAGAGCCCTATACAACTGCAGAAGAACCTTTTTATTCCTATACTGAAATCCTCTTGTTATGAAGGCCAACATTCCATTAGCTTTCTTCACTGCCTGCTGTACCTGCACGCCAAATTTCAGTAACCGGTGTACAAAGATGCCCAGGTCTCGCTGTACCTCCCCCTTGGCTAACCCTAACCCCATTGAGATAATAATCTGTCCCCTTGTTTTTGCTGCCAAAGTGGATAACCTCACATTTATCTATATTATACTGCATCTGCCACGCATCTGCCCACTCACTCAACCTGTCCAGGTCACCCTGCAACCTCCTAACATCCTCTTCACAGTTCACACTGCCACCCAGCTTTGTGTCATCCGCAAACTTGCTAGTGTTGCTCCTAATTCCCTCTTCGAAATCATTAATATATAGTAAACAGTTGCGGCCCCAACACAGAGCCTTGCGGCACTCCACTCACCACTGCCTGCCATTCTGAAATGGACCCGTTCACTCCTACTCTTTGCGTCCGGTCTGCCAACCAATTTTCTATCCATGTTAACACCCTACCCCCAATACCATGTGCTCTAATTTTAGTCACCAGTCTCCCGTGCGGGACCTTATCAAAGATCTTTCTGAAAGTCTAGATACACTACATCCACTGGGTCCCCTTCATCCATTTTACTTGTCACATCCTCAAAAGGTCTTATTCATAGTCGAGGGAGGTCGTACACATAGTCGGAGAAGGTCGTAGGAGGTCGTAGGTCACTGCGACCTTGATTTTTTTTTAGTCGCTTAAGGTCGCCAGAGGTCGCAGTGGAGGTCTCCCAAGTGGGATAGGCCCTTTTCTGATGGACATGTCTATCAGATGTTACTTAAATTGTCGAAACCAGAGCTTCATGCTAATATGCAATCCAAACAAACTGATCACAAAGAACACAATAACACACTTCGAAATGAATTGACGTAAAATGACATTAACAGTTTGCACTGGTAATGTTCCAGTGCAAACTGACCTGTGTCATTCAAAACAAACCATCATGTAAAGATGAAAAAGTGATTACCATTTTGAAATAGATGATCCTGTGTTTGTTGCAGACATCTAATGAGGAGGTTTGTTATCAGGACGCATCCTTCATTGTGTGGGAGATAGTTGCATGATGACGTCATCTAGATCACATCGGACTTGATCCGTCAGTCATCAAGTTAACCAAATGAGGATATGCCTGAACCAGCTGCTATTGAAACTGATAGAGTGAATCTTCTTCTTCATGTGTATGGCATGCACAGCTTAAAGTTTAAAGACAACTTATTCGATTCGATCTTATTTGATTGGGCACGCCGGGTTGATTGCATTCGGCGAAACAGAGCGGACCACGTGAAGGTTGCAACCTTCCACCCCATGGAGTGAATGAAAACACATTTCAAAGTAAGATGTACCAACCTCAGTGATGTCCCTGTTGTATTAAGCTATGACATGCATGTGTGGAAACTGCTAGACTAATCAAATTTGTAAAAATGATAATGTTACTTGTAAAGATTTGTTGATGGATTGGTGATTGTTCTTTCTGAAGGTATCTTATCAACATATACTTGCACTCATGATGGGGGCAAGAGATGGGATCATCCTTGTTGGGAACTGCTATACTGTGAGTGTTATTTTCACAATGTTTACATGAACGGAATGGTGCCATTAAATAGACTGGTATCCGAGACAAACATAATGCTGGACCTGCCACAAGGAAGTGAAACTGCACCAATGTGTTACTTAGATCATTGCAAAAAAGGCCTGGTGCAGACTTATTCTTGAAAACATTTTAACTTTGGAATAGTACTTATCATATAAGGGAATAAATATGCTCTCTTATTGCCCCCTACAACTGAGAGCACCCTTACTACTGAGAGAATGCTTGCAGAATTTTTGTGACATGGAAAATGGCAGATTTAATTGAAATTTGAATGAGCATTCGTGTTCATGGTTCAGCAGCTGAATAATGACATATATGAAAACTTGAGTTGGAAGATGCTAATTCTCACACTTACCACTACAACTTCTTTGTAATTCTCTATGAAATGGAGGGAGTCATTTTTAATGTAACGACATAACCTGCATGCTTAATGAGGATCATTTTCCCTGCATTGTGACCAGCTGAAAGAACTGTGTAATTTCCCCATGTCTTCAGCCGACTGGTCTAACCAGTTTGCTGCCTTACGCTTTGCTGAAACAATAACTTTTGCTTTCCTGGTACATGGAAATGTTACCAAGGTGAATACCCGAATCATAGTGTTGCAGAGCACAGAAACAGGCACTTCATCCGACCACATACACGCTGACCATTGCACCCAACTGTATTCATCTTATTTAGGTCTTTTATGCTTTGGCGATTCAAGCACTTCAATAGACAGTTTTTAAATATGGTGAGAGAATTTCCCTCACCACTTCCTGAGACATTCCAGATTCCATACACTCTGTGTGAAACAATTCCTGTAAAAGGTCCTCTAAACTTCTGACCTCTTACCCAAGAAAATGCCTCACAAAAGTAATTGATTGTTGCTAGTTATTATGCTCTGTTCATGAACAATATTTTAAAATGTTTTCAAGAAACTGAAACATTATGAAAAATTAGTATTTAAACAATCTCAAGGGGCTTTGAATTTATTTTGAAAGTGCAGTGAAGAGTCAAGAGAGTTTAATAGTCATATGTACCGGCAACGATATATCAAATTCTTACTTTGTGCAGCTTTCCAAACCCGTAAATACAATAAGATAACCAATAAATATAAATAATCATACGTAAAAAATTACCAGGAATACTCGGTAATTAGACCATCATAATGTTAAGTATGTATTCAACTAATACAAAGTCTATATTACGTCATAGATACAAAGGTGGGATTCTGCAGGGTTCCTGGAAAGAAGGTGTTTTTTTAACTTAGAAATTATGGTTCTCAAGCTTCTTTCCAATGGTGGGAGCAAGATGAGAGCTTGGTCTGAGTGGTGCGTGTCTTTGATAATATTAACTGCCTATTTGAAGCAGTGCCTTCTGCAGAACCCTTTGATGGTGGTGAGGCCAAACATATGAAGGACATGGCAATATTTGCCATTTTCTGTAGATTCCTTCATCATTATGCGTGTTGCAACCAGTCAATGTGCGCTCTACCACACATCTGTAGAGGTCTGATCGCGTATTTGGCAATATAGCGAATATCCTCAATATTCTAAGGAGGTAGAGGTGTTGATGAACTTTCTTTGTGATTGCATCATTGTGCTGGGCCCAGGCTAAATCCTCAGAGATATGCATGCCCAGGAACTTAATGTTTTTTACCCTCTCCACCGGTATCTCGCCAATGAAGGCAGGTTCATGGATCCTTGGCTTTCCCTTTCTAAAGTTATCATTCAGCTCCTTGGTCTTGCTTACACTGAGAGCAAGATAGTTGTTTAGGCACCATTCAGTCAGTTTATCATTCTCCCTCCTGTACTCATCGTTACCTGCTATTTGTCCAACCCTGGTGGTAACATTGGCAAATTTTAAGATGACGTTGGAACTATGGCTGGATACACCATCATGATCATAGCAAGAGAATAGAGCTGGGGACAAAGCACATGGCCTTAAGGTGCTCTTGTATTGATAGTATTTAAAGAGGAAATGTTGCCAATTCATACTGATTGTTGGCCTCAAATGAGAAAATTGAGGATCAAATTGCACGTTCAAGTAGAGACCCAGTTCCCTGAGTTTGATGATGTTTAGTTGGGATGATGGTGTTGAATGCCGAGTTGTAGTTGATGAACAACAGCCTGACTTATGTGTTCTTATTGTCCAAGTGGTCCAGTACAGAGTTGAGATCCAGCGAGATAGTATCCCCTCTTGATCGATTGTGGTAGTAGACAAATTGTAATGTGTCCAGGTCCTTATGAAACCAGGAATTGATATGTGTCATGACCAACCTCTCAAAGTACTTCATCACTGTGGACGTCCGTGCCACTGGTCAGTAGTCATTGAGGCATGTCGTCTAACACTTCTTAGGCACTGCAATTGTGGATGTCTTTTTAAAGCAATTATCATTCATCCATGGACAGTTTAAACTGTTTTATAACACTAACATTATTTAAAACATAATTTCCTTTTTAAACCTCTAGTTCTTAAACATTTTTTAACATGCCTAGTCCTTAAGTTATTGCCATTTCCTTCGTGTTATTTTCCAAACATATGAATTATAAGCAGGAGAAGGCAACTTAACCATGTCCTACAGTTTTTTTTTTAATTTTTTTTTAAATTTTTTTATTTTTTATTAGAAGTACAATAAGTTACAGTAATACACACCACATATATCTTATTACATTTGTTGTACCCCTTCATTTTTTGAGCTTTAAGAAAGATAGAAATAAAAGAAGTAAGGAAAGTGAGAAAGAGTTGTGATAGTGCAGGAAAGTGTTGGGAAAAGAAAGCCCATTAGAAAGAGAGTTAAAGTTAAGAAATAGACCCTAGAAAAGAAAGAAAGAAAGAGAAACAATCGCTCTATTATAAAAAAAACTCCGCAAAAAGGGATATACCAACCATATTGTTCACCCCCCCCCCCTCGTTACCAGATCCTGGCACCATTTATTTTTTAAGCCTCCTGTCCCACTATTTAATGAGGTCCCAGATTGTGACTGCAAATCCATAATCCATAATCTCACCTACCCTGATAACCATTCACCCCCTTGTTTATCAAGAATTGATCTATCTTACGACAAACCAGAAAACATTTTTGCTTCATCTCTTTTTGCGCAACTATGTGTTATTAAACTGGTTCTAGATCCTCCTACACGAGGAAACATCCTCTTCATGTCCACTCCATCAATTCCCCATAAATATTTCCTTATGGAAAAATCTTCACTGGTTTTCTCCTGCAAGCTCTGCGCTGAAAGGCTTCCAGGTTCATTGGTTTCTATTCTTCCCAGAATCACTTTCTTCATATAAGCACCCTATCCCAGGTTATTAATCATCTCCATGCCTTTGACATCTCTTGAGAAATTCCTATATCAATTGTTTTGATCTGTGATGAGGCAATTTTTTTATTACTTCCTTGTATTGCTCTTTACCCATGTCCCTGATTCATTTTCATCCCTACTTCCTTCTATACAAATCCATGAGAGAAAGTTCTCCTAAAATCTCAACTATCTCTGATCCTAACCATTTTCTGTGATATATTTGCAACCACTTACCCACTCAACCAGACTCTAATCTCCACTGATGCTCCAGTCTTCATTGTACACTATCATTCTCATTCTCGTTCTATCAAGGCCTGTTCCTGTTCCTGTTTGTTTTAGGCTAAGGGATACTGACTTGAATGGGTATCATGCTAAGCCATTCACAGGTCTGAATGTACTTGCAGCCTTTGCAAGTACAAGAGAACTTAAGAAATAGGAGCAGTAGTAGATCAAGCAGCCCCTTGAGCCTGCTTCACCCCTAAGTAAGACCATGGGCGATATAACGTGTGTCTTTGCTTCAGTATCTGTTCTGTTTCACATAATTCTCTGTCTGCATGAGACTTGGAGAAATTCATTGTCTCATGCTTCCTTGCTCCTTTAATTCCAAAGATTCAAAACCCTCTGTGAGGGTTCCCCTTGGTCATTTTTAAATGGGCAACGCCATATTCTGAAACTAATCCCTTGATCATGATTTCACACAACAGCAAACATCCACTCGGAATATAAAAGTCCCTCAACATTTTGTATTTTATCCTTTTATTCTTCTAAAAATTCAATGAATATAGGCTTAAGCTGTTCAATGTTTCTTTGACAGCCATTTATCTAATACTCTTATTTCTCACTTTTCATCGATCATCCTGAAAATGAAAAGATAAGTTCCAGGTTTTACTCTCCATCAGAAAATATCCTGTTAAACCCTTGACCCTTAGCTCCATCAGGTGAAAGATGCTCACTTTTATGACATTAAGACTGAGCCATTTGTTCAGCTGCCTCTACAGCTACTCTCCTTACCTTAGCCGACCAATCCAAATTTTAGAGATTCTCAAGATTTTGCTCTGAACTTGCAGGTTTCTCAAGTTGCTCTCCTCATCACTCTATGCACTCTTTTAGTGGACCATCCACCCATTTCCTTATCACACGAACTCTCCATCTTTCCAAATTATTGCTCCAACCAACTTTTCCTTCCTTTTCAAAAGTCCTCATAAGCATTATAGTCTCCCATATCCAAGCCCATTTGTGTAAACTACTATCAGTTGACTATTCTGTCATGATACCAAAGTAGCCAGCACAGAAGGATGCCACTACAGTAATTGCTGCAGGATGCCTAAAGCTGGGATCTAAATTTTCCCAATTATTTGATAATCAGAAAGGACATGTAATCAGATAAAAGAGGTGGAGTAATCTGCTTTGCTCCATGTCCAAGTTTGCATGACCGCCCACACCATCTTCCTCCGTTGGCCAACTAGAGTAGGGAATCAGCTGAAGTAATGTTGCATCCCGAGTCTGTATATTGAAGACAATACATGACTACAATCGAGCCATTTACAGTCTATAGATACATGATAAGGGAATAACATTTAGTGCAAGGTAAAGCCAGCAAAATCCGATCAAGGATAGCCTGAGGGCACCAACAGGGTAGATAATATTCAGGACTGCTCTCTGGTTGTGGTAGGATGATTCAGTGTTGTCTGCCAACTAACCTCTCCTGCCTGGAGTCTGAAGAAGGGTAGCGATCCAAAACATTACCTGTCCATTCACTCCACTCCATGCTGCCTGACCCGCTGAATTCCCCTAGCACTTTGTGTTTTGCATCTGCAGTTCCTTGTGTCTTCATCAGTTTCCACGTCTTCACTGACATTTCCTCAGTTTGTGCCAGTTCAGGTAGTGAATCCTGCCCAGCTCCTTAGATTACAATGCAGGACCACCCCATTTTACAAACACCCAACTCATGTAAAGCCTGTATACTGAAACAAATGTTTAGGTGATCAGCAGGATGGATTTGCTGACTGCAGTGGGTCTGCAGGCATCTTTTGCTCTGTCAAAACACAGTTCATGGCTACATTTCTGGCTTGCAAACTATTTGCTTTCCAAACAGTTCACAAGAACCAAACTTTACTGTAACTTGGGGAGGACCTGTATGGCTAATTTCAATTGTGTTTGATATGTGTTTCACTGAACCGTGGGGGCGCTGAGAGTCGGCTGCCCTGCCAGCAGCGTGTTCGTTATTTCGGCTTTTTTTGTGTGTCTAATGTTATTTTGGGTGTCTTTTGATGTGTCTTGTGTGGGGGGTGGTGGGGGGGGATAAAAGGGGGGAACCGCTTTTGGTCGCCTCCTCGACGGAGAGGCGACTTTTTCCATGTTGCCTCCCTCGCGGCCTAACAGCATGGATTGGAGCGGCCTTTCCCGGAGTTGGGCCCGGAGCATCGGCAGCAGGTGCAGCGTGGACTTTCCATTGCGGAGTGGGGCGAACCCTTGTCGGGGATCGCCAGAGGGGAGTGCTCCGATCGCTGGTCTAATGATGTTGACATGGGGGGGGGGGGCTGTGGTCTGCACAGCTTCTAGCCGCGGGCGTGGCATGGACTTACCATCCGGAGCCTGGGATCCCTAGCCGGGGATCGCCCGAGAAGAGCTCCGACCACCGGCCTGCGGCCTATAACATCCTGAAGCCACGGTTGCCGGTAGGAAAGTGCCGAGTTGGGACCTCCAAGTGTGTTTGCCCGTCCCAACGTCGGAGGATTGAACATCCCGATAAGAGGGGCTGTACATCCGGCTGTCCGTAGTGGTGACTAAGAGGGGTTATGGTCCCGACCACTGGTGAACAAAGGAGGAGGACTGGCTGAACTTTGTTGCCTTCCACCACAGAGAATTGTATCACTGCTGACAAATTAATTTCACTGCACCTTCGGGTGCATGTGATGAATAAAATTGACTTTGACTTTGAACAACCACATAACCTTTTTTGAGTCATCCCAGTGCCAAAAGTTAATGGGTAATGGACGGAGTTGAGAGAATGCATGCTGACTCATTCCTCACTGTGGGCATCAATGTCAACTAAACCAGCATGAGCTATTTGACATCTGTGGCAACCTCCATTGTTTTTACAGACCAACCTCCAGCATCCTATCATCAGGAGTACTCCAGGAACCTAACCAAAATTAACTGCTCATTCTTTCGGAATTCTCAAGAGAGTAAATTTCATACAAGCTTCAGGAACCTGATGGTGCTTAGGTCTTCGTATGTGTAAACTCATCATCCCAATTCCAATCCTCAGTGGGGTCTTCCCCATTTTTTTTCCTACATCCTTCAAATGTAAGTGTTTCTGGCAAGGCTGGCATTAATTGCTCCTTCACTAATAGATCATATGTAGGTGCGGTGGCTCTTGTGAACAGCTCCTTACGTGCTGAAGGCTCTCCCTTAACCTTGTTCACTTGGGACTTCCAGAAATTCACACAGGATGATAATAGAGAAAGATCTATGTCGAAGGCAGGTTGACATTCAACCTGGGGAACTTGGAAATAGTTTTCCCTGCTTCTGCTGCAATGATGGAGCTTGCCTTTTATATAAATGCCTCCATAGAAGAGTGGATGAGGTACTGCAACTTATTTCTTAATGCTATGGTATGCCTGTAATAGAGAAGATCATGTTTAATCAGGGAGATACTGATTGAAGAAGTATGTGAAGAGATTTAAAAGCTTCGGATCTGATAATGAATGGTTCATTACTCTCCTGTGCCCAGCTGTGTACATATGGTTAATCAAGTCAAACTATAGAGTTGAGAATGATATAACCTTTTGATTGGTAACATATTTTTGGCCTTATTGGACTTCTGATGTTCTGTGACCAAGCCATCTTTTGCATATAATCAGGCTATTTGTCTTTTTAACAATTTGGATAGCAGATGGGACTTCTTGTAGTGGTTGTATTCAGCTCCTTGGCAGTACTTATTGCTGATCATCAAGCACTGGTACTGAGCTCCTTTGATCTTCTTGCAGTTGCATCCATTTGTGAAAGCAAAATATTTTCTACCAACCTCCTGATTTGTGCCACATAGAGGTTTTACTGAGTGAGAGCACCAGAATACATGGTCCTGTTTTAATACTCAGGATATTTACAGTGCTTATCTGCCATTGCTTTCTCATGCCCCCATTTAGCCCTCATGATTTCTTCCTTAACCTCCTCAATTCCCTATAGCTCTCCATGGATACACTTGATCCAAACTGCCTGCACTTTACCCATGTCTTCTTTATATTTCCCGACCAGAGATTCAATGTCTATCATCATCCAGGGTTATTTACTCCTACCTGCCTTACCCTTCATTCTGTAAGGAACATGTATACCTTGAACTTACATTATTATACTTTTAAAGACATCCCACTTTTCAGACGGCCTTTTGCCTACAAATAAACTTTGCCTTCAATGAACCTTTGCAGGTTCCTGTCTCATACCAACAATGTTGGCCTTGCCCAAATTTAGAACTTTAATTTGTGGACCATCCCTATCCTTACCCACACTATTTTACATCTAATAGAACCGCTGGCCTGAAAAAGCTCACGTACTGACTCCCTCCCTTAACCAGGTTTCTAAAATGGCCGTAACGTCTCAGTCGCACAAACTTATCCACACCTGAGTTCATCCACCTTATCTGTCAGGCCCCTTGCATTGAAATAAATACAATTTAATACAATTGTCTTTCCTTGCTTCTTACCATGCTTACCATACCAAGAGTATAGGAGCAGGGAGGTTCTACTGCAGTTGTACAGGGTCTTGGTGAGACCACACCTGGAGTATTGCGTACAGTTTTGGTCTCCAAATCTGAGGAAGGACATTACTGCCATAGAGGGAGTGCAGAGAAGGTTCACCAGACTGATTCCTGGGATGTCAGGACTGTCTTATGAAGAAAGACTAGACAGACTTGGTTTAAACTCTCTAGAATTTAGGAGATTGAGAGGGGATCTTATAGAAACTTACAAAATTCTTAAGGGGTTGGACAGGCTAGATGCAGGAAGATTGTTCCCGATGTTGGGGAAGTCCAGGACAAGGGGTCACAGCTTAAGGATAAGGGGGAAATCCTTTAAAACCGAGATGAGAAGAACTTTTTTCACACAGAGAGTGGTGAATCTCTGGAACTCTCTGCCACAGAGGGTAGTTGAGGCCAGTTCATTGGCTATATTTAAGAGGGAGTTAGATGTGGCCCTTGTGGCTAAGGGGATCAGAGGGTATGGAGAGAAGGTAGGTACGGGATACTGAGTTGGATGATCAGCCATGATCATATTGAATGGCGGTGCAGGCTCGAAGGGCTGAATGGCCTACTCCTGCACCTAATTTCTATGTTTCTATGTTTCTATGTTTCACCTGTCCTGTCTCCTGAATGTACTGTGATTGATGTCAACGTCGACTTCCAGCCTCTCGCCTACCTCGTTACTGCATTAGATCTCATCCCCCTACTAATCTAGTTTAAACCAATTACAGTGAGTAGTACCTACCAACCTGCCCACTAGAATATTGATCCCCTTTCAGTTCAAGTGCAACCCATCCATCTTCGCAAGATCACCTCTGCCCCAGAAGAGATCCCAGAAGAACAAAAATTCAAGTCTAGTCAAGTCAAGAGACTTTATTGTCTTGTGTCCCAGATAGGACAATGAAATTCTTGCTTGCTGCAGCACAACAGAATATTAGATTAGATTAGATTAGAATCTTTATTTGCCACGCAACCAGGGTTGGTGGTATTTGGGTTCGGTACATGATGGTACACTGCTTTAGTTACATACCACTAATAACACAGATCACCGTAATAAAGTGCATCCATACCACATCACAAATCACAAATCTCACCAACAATACATAGTGCAAAAGAACAAACAAAGACCATAGACAAGACACTGTATACATCAAAAGTCATATTATTGTCTGATTATTGGACGGAATTAAGAGTTCTTATTGCTGAGGGGAAGAAACTGTTTTTAAAGCGAGTGGTTTTAGTAGCAAGTGACCTGAGGCGCCTCCCTGAAGGGAGAGACTGAAAAAGGTGATTTGCTGGATGGGACAACACCTTACTCTTCTTGGGCACCGGTATTATTGATGCCCTTTTAAAGCAGGTGGGAATCTCAGACCTCAGAAGTGAGAGGTTGAAAATGTCCGTAAAAACTCCAGCCAGTTGGTCTGCGCAGGTTTTTAAACAATGACCGGGTATACCATCAGGTCCAGGCGCTTTTCGAGGGTTCACCCCTCCTGAAGGATCTTCTGACGTTGGCCTCTGTGACTGTGACTGAAATACCGTCATGGCGAATGGGGACTCGGGAAGGCACATCAGTGTTCTCCCTATCAAAGTGTGCGTAAAATGCTTTGAGCTCATCAGGGAGTGATGCTTCGCTGACATTTTAGCTGTCTCCTGATTTTACCTTGCAGGAGGTGATTGCATTCAAGCCCCGCCATAGTTGCCAAACGTCCGTCTCATCCTCCAGCTTGGAGCAGATGTCCCTTTTGGCCTTTTTGATAGCCTTACCAAGGTCGTATCTTGTAGACCTCTGATCTCCAGACCTGAATGCCTGGGATCTGGTCTTCAGAAGAATGCAGATTTCATGGTTCATCCAAGGCTTCTGGTTAGAAAACACTCAGAAGATTTTTTGTTGGGATGCAGTCCTCCACACATTTCTTTATGAAGAATGTAGCAACTGTGGCGTATTCATTCAGGTCCGTTGCTGAGTCCCTGATCCCTGCTCCAACCACACAGTCACACGTTTATCTATCCTATCCTCTGATTCCTACCCATGTGAGCATATGGCACTGCGAGTAATTTGGAGATTACTAACCTTTTCCTACCTATCTCATTTGTGCCAATGTGCACAATGACTTCTGTCTGCTCATTCTCCTCCTTGACGATGTTCTCCTGGGGATTCATGCACTCTCCCTTTCCCTTTCACGGTGTCACTCATCTATTTTCTGCCTTTGTTCAAATTTGAAACTGAGTCGTAGTCTCACAGCACAGAAACAGGCCCTACAGTCCAACTCAACAACACCTCATCGTGGTCTTGTGATCATAAGAACAAAAACAAGTATTAGGAGTAGGCCACTCATAATTTTAAGTCTGCCCTGCCATTAAATATGATCTTAGCTGAAGTGCCCCAGGCCCCATCTCCTCTGCTGTGCCATCAGTTCCTTGTTTTTAAAATAACTACTGTCTGAGTAGTTAAATCTGGATAAAGCAAATTATAAAGGCATAGTGATATTTGGCTTTGATAGATTGGCAAATTCAATTGGAGAATATGGAAGTACACCAACACTAACTGATTCTTAAAGAATTAGTATATGGTTCTCAACTAATTTGTATCCCTTTCAAGCAGAAACACACAACAGGAAACTGTTGTCCAACTATAGCCATCAGAATAATTTTGTTACTGTAAGATCAAAGCAAAAGGCTGTTAAGATTGCCAAAAAAAAACCAATATGCCTGAGGACTGGGAAAAAATTCATGACTCCAAGGCTAAGGAAAATAAAAATACAATAAAGTAGTAAGCTGGCAGGAAACATCGAAAGAGCTTGCAAGAGCTTCTGTTAATATATAAAAAGGAAAAGTTTGCCAACATTTAATGTGGGTCCCTTTCAGACAGAGACTTCAGACAGAAAGGGAGTAGAAGAAATTAAAAGCATTTTTTTCTTTGTCTTCATGGAAGTAGACAAAGAAAATCTTGCATAAATAGTGGAGGACTACAAGTCTAGAGTAAAGATGGAACTAAAAGAAACTAGTTTTATTCAAAATGTGATATTTGAGAAAGTAATGGGACTGAAAGGTGATAAATCCCTTTGACCTAATGATTCTATATTCCACTTTTTTCATCTTCCAAAATTTTACTGATGCCATATAGATTCCTATTGAATGGAAGGCAATAAATGTAACCTCATCAAATACAGGTTGGCAAGAGAACTAGGAACTGTAAAATAATTAGCCTGATATCAGTGTTTAGAAAATAAAGAATGTAACATGCAGTGGATAAAGGAGAACTGAAGATGTACTATATTTAGATTTCTGAAAAGCAATGAATAAGATGGCACATGTAAAGTTATTGAGGGAAATATGTAGGAGCTTACGTACTGGTGAGGTGGAAAGGATTAGTTGGTGAATAGAAAACAAAAATCATTAGTAGACTAGTCTTTATCTAGTTGGCAAGATGCACTTGGTAGGAACACTTGGTAGGAAGTGTCGGTTCCGACACTTCCCTACCATTTCTTGACCTCACTATCTCCATCGCAGGTGATAGACTTCTGACCGACATCCACTATAAACCCACTGACTCCCATGGCTATCTTGATTACTCTTCTTCCCACCCTGCTTCCTGTAAGGACTCCATCCCCAACTCCCAATTCCTCCGTCGACACCGCATCTGCTCCCAGGATGAGGTGTTTCACACCAGGGCATCGGAAATGTCCTCATTCTTCAGGGAACGGGGGTTCCCCACCCCCACTATAGATGAGGCTCTCACCAGGGTCTCTTTCATACCCCGTAACACTGCACTCCCCATCCTCCCACTCGTAACAAGGGCAGAGTCCCCCTAGTCCTCACCTTTCACCCCACTAGCCGTCACATACAACAAATAATCCTCCGTCATTTTCACCACCTCCAACGTGACCCCACCACTCGCCACTTCTTCCCATCTCCCCCCCCCCCCCGGTCTGCTTTCCGCAAAGACCGCTCCCTCCGTAACTCCCTGGTCAATTCTTCCCTTCCCACCCTTCCCACCCCCTCCCCGGGCACTTTCCCATGCAACCGCAAGAGATGCTACACTTGTCGCTTTACCTCCCCCCTCAACTCCATTCAAGGACCCAAGCAGTCGTTCCAGGTGCGACAGAGGTTCACCTGCATCTCCTCCAACCTCATCTATTGCATCCGCTGCTCTAGATGTCAGCTGATCTACATCTGTGAGACCAAGCGTAGGCTTGGCGATCGTTTCGCCGAACACCTCCACTCGGTCCGCATTAACCAACCTGATCTCCCGGTGGCTCAGCACTTCAACTCACCCTCCCATTCCGAATCCGACCTCTCTGTCCTGGGCCTCCTCCATTGCCAGAGTGAGCACCACCGGAAATTGGAGGAGCAGCACCTCATATTACGCTTCGGCAGTCTGCACCCTAGCGGCATAAACATTGAATTCTCCAATTTCTGGTAACCCTTGCTGTTTCCTCCCCCTCTCAGCTCTCCCTCAGCCCTCGGGCTTCTCCTCTTCCTTTTTCCTTTCTTCTCCCCACCCTACATCAGTCTGAAGAAGGGTTTCGGCCCGAAACATTGCCTATTTCCTTCGCTCCATAGATGCTGCTGCACCCGCTGAGTTTCTCCAGCATTTTTGTCTAACATAGAAAGGTACAGCATAGGAACAAGCCCTTCGACCCACAAAGTCTGTGCCAAACAAGTTAATCTCCTCTGCCTGCACATCATCTATATCCCTCAATACCTTGCTTATCCATGTGTCTATTTAACGGCCTCTTAAACACCACTATCATTTCTGCTTCCATCACCACTCCTGGCAGCACGTTCTAGGCACCCACCATTCTCTGCGCCCCTCATTCTGAGATGCTCCACACATTAAAACTTTCCCCTCTGACCTTAAAGCTGTACCCTCTAGTTTTTGACAAAGTCTCTTGTTTCTAAGTAAACAACCCCATCTTATATTCCTTAACAGTGCTATTATCTTCCAGTCCTGACATTATGCTTGTAAACATTCAGTGCGCCCTTGTCAATCTAATCACATCTTTCCTCTTTTATGTTTTAAAGGTATAAAGTATCCAAATGACAGTCTAACCAATGATGTATGCAGTTGCAGCAAAACTTTCCTTCTCTTACGAACCATGTGGTTTTTTAACCACCTTGTTTACCTGTCCTGCTACCTATAAGAAACTGTGGCTGTACACATGCATATCTGTTTAATCTTTCACACCACTCAACTACTTCCTGCTTTGTGTGTGTTCCCATCCTTTCTTTACACTTCTTCAAATACTTTACTTCACATTCCCAGGCACCAAATTACATTTTCTACCTTAGTTTAGTTTAGAGATACAGCGTGGAAACAGGCTCTTCGGCCCACCGAGTCCATACAGCCCATGATCCCCGCACATTAACACTATCCTACACACACTAGCGACAATTTACACATACAAGCCAATTAACCTACATACCTGTACGTCTTTGGAGTGTGGGAGGAAACCGAAGAACTTGGCGAAAACCCTTGTGATCACGGGGAGAACGTACAAACTCCCTACAGGCAGCACCCATAATCGGGATCGAACCCCGGTATCTGGCGTTGGAAGCTCTGTAAGGCAGCAACTCTATCGCTGCCTTACAGACTCTACCTACTTTTTTGCTCAAATTACTTGATCACTGTACCATTGAGGAGCAGGCATTGCTGGATTCCCTCAGGGGAAAAGAAAACTGGGAAAAACAGAAAACATTTAAAATATGTTTGTTATTTAAATTTATGCAGAATTCACAGCAAGCTGAAAATACGTTATTAACAATGATTCATCCATCACAGCTTTGACATTTTTCTTAACACACACCAAATTCAATCCATAAATCTGTTCATGTTTCACAAAAGAAATAATCCTTTGTTTCAAAGTGTGGAGGTTCTTTAATCAATGAGATCATCAAAGACAATCCGGGAGCATAAAAGGAGCATAACAGAACTAAAGGTTAGCCAATTAATCAGATCATTGCCAAGCATTAATATGGGACAAATTTATCAGTTTCAGTTTAAGATTGTAGTTTATCACAATTAATTAAGCAGCCATTGCCAGATTAGGTTTGAGACCAAATGTCCAAACAGTTATTAGAAGATTTTTCCCAATTTGGATCATTTTCTCTTGAATGCCAGTTGAAGGGAGACCTGATAGAAGTACTGTGTATAACATTATGAGAGGCTTAGATAGGATAGACAGACAGACAGAACCTTTTTCACAGGAAGGAAATGTCAGAGATTAAAGGGCTATAGCTGTAAGGTGAGAGGGGCAAAGTTTAATGGAGATGAGTGGGGCAAGTTTTTCACACAGTGAGTGATGAGTGCCTGGAACATGGCACCACGGGTGGTGGATGCAGATACAATCTTTTTCTTTTGAGTCCATCTTGTTACAAATGATGACCTCGCTGTCATCGTCCGTCCTGAAAAGGACGCAAGCTTCCGGTGACAATCAGTGGAATCCATCACTTGTTGCAAGAGATGATGGTGGTAGCAGAATTAACTCAGGATACTTCACAACTCTGTTCATTTCTTTGTTCTATGATTGAATTGTTGATGTGAAATTAAAGAAAAATGTAATTTCAGGTGCTAATTTTTAATGCTTACTAAACTAGACTAAGTGGGACCCGTTGGGTACCAGTCACCACAGGGCGTGTGAGCTGGGGTGGGGGTGGGGGTGGGGTGGGAGGTGAGGTAAGTATGTGGGCATGAGGGGTTTGCGAGGGGGGGAGGAGAGATGTGGGGGGGAGTGGTCGCCGGCTGCTGGTCGCTTCGCTGGATGTTAATTTGTGTTTATTGTGTGTTGTTATTATTACATGTATGGCTGCAGGCAACGACATTTCGTTCAGACCGAAAGGTCTGAATGACAAATAAAGGATTCAATTCAAAATTGCTGGCCGCTTCGCTGGTCGTTATCCTCTGCCGGGATCAGAGTCATTGCTTCACATCGGTGCCATCTCCGACTACACGCCGGGCTGGGCTGGGCCGGGTCGGGCTAGGTCGGGCCGTTTCCCGTCCCTCTGTCCGAAAACTATGTCCGGTTGGAGACCACCAACCGGACATCCAGAGCCTCCCGCAGCTGCAGTAAAGACGCGATGGCACAGGAAAGGGCGGACCGTCCCACGTAGTGGCAGTAAAAGGGACCAATCCAAAGAGGAAGTACTGACACTTTTGAGAAATATAAAAGTGGATAAGTCTCCAGGTCCGGACAGGATATTCCCTAGGACATTGAGGGAAGTTAGTGTAGAAATAACAGGGGCTATGACAGAAATATTTCAAATGTCATTAGAAATGGGAATAGTGCCGGAGAATTGGCGTACTGCGCATGTTGTTCCATTGTTTAAAAAGGGGTCCAAGAGTAAACCTAGCAATTATAGACCTGTTAGTTTGACGTCAGTGGTGGGCAAATAATTGGAAAGGATACTTAGAGATAATATATATAAGCATCTGGATAAACAGGGTCTGATTAGGAACAGTCAACATGGATTTGTGCCTGGAAGGTCAAGTTTGACTAATCTTCTTGAATTTTTTGAAGAGGTTACTCGGGAAATTGATGAGGGTAAAGCAGTGGATGTTGTATATATGGACTTCAGTAAGGCCTTTGACAAGGTTCCTCATGGAAGGTTGGTTAAGAAGGTTTAATGGTTGGGTATTAATGGTGGAGTAGCAAGATGGATTCAACAGTGGCTGAATGGGAGATGCCAGAGAGTAATGGTGGATGGTTGTTTGTCAGGTTGGAGGCCAGTGACTAGTGGGGTGCCACAGGGATCTGTGTTGGGTCCACTGTTGTTTGCCATGTACATCAATGATCTGGATGATGGTGTGGTAAATTGGATTAGTAAGTATGCAGATGATACTAAGATAGGAGGGGTTGTGGATAATGAAGTAGATTTTCAAAGTCTACAGAGAGATTTATGCCAGTTGGAAGAGTGGACTGAAAGATGGCAGATGGAGTTTAATGCTAATAAGTGTGAGGTGCTACATCTTGGCAGGGCAAATCAAAATAGGACGTACATGGTAAATGGCAGGGAATTGAAGAATGCAGGTGAACAGAGGGATCTGGGAATAACTGTGCACAGTTCCCTGAAAGTGGAATCTCATGTAGATAGGGTGGTAAAGAAAGCTTTTGGTGTGCTGGCCTTTATAAATCAGAGCATTGAGTATAGAAGTTGGGATGTAATGTTAAAATTGTACAAGGCATTGGTGAGGCCAATTCTGGAATATGGGGTACAATGATGTCAACAAAATAGAGAGAGTACAGAGGAGATTTACTAGAATGTTGCCTGGGTTTCAGCAACTAAGTTACAGAGAAAGGTTGAACAAGTTAGGGCTTTATTCTTTGGAGCGCAGAAGGTTAAGGGGGGACTTGATAGAGGTCTTTAAAATGATGGGAGGGATAGACAGAGTTGACGTGGATAAGCTTTTCCCACTGAGAGGAGGGAAGATGCAAACAAGGGGACATGACTTGAGAATTAAGGGACAGAAGTTTAGGGGTAACATGAGGGGGAACTTCTTTACTCAGCCAAAAATCGTAGCACTATCGCGGACCATTTTTAGGGAGGGAGGGAGGGAGGGAGAGAGAGAGAGAGAGAGAGAGAGAGAGAGAGAGAGAGAGAGAGAGAGAGAGAGAGAGAGAGAGGGAGAGAGAGAGAGAGAGAGAGAGAGAGACACAGAGAGAGAGAGAGAGAGAGAGAGAGAGAGTTTTTCACATCATGATATAATGTAAAGGTCATTTGCTAGTTAATTATTAAGAGCACATTTAGAGTACTAATTCTCAGTTTTAATTTTCTACCATGGATAGAATATTGGTGCACATGTAGCTCAATGACAGCAGACGCTGAAGAACCATTATTTATTTATGAAGCTACAGAACCAGTAGCGGAAGCAATGGATCCTTGGTCCAAAGCGTCTATCTAAGAAGAGGAGAATCCTTATGTGAGCAGTCAAAACTCAGCATTGTTTACTTATTACAGAGAACTATCATTTAACACTTTAGTTTTTATTTCTTAAAATTATGGTGATTCAATCTACTTTTTAGTTCAGGACTTTTATGATGTAGTCGGTTAGACGCCATAGATTGAAAATCACTGTTGAACAGCATATTCCCCAACCTTCTCAGCCCTACTCTGTTACTGAAGAAGGGTTCCAAAACGCCGTCTGTACATTTCCCACCACAGATGCATGACCCACAGAGTTCCTCCGGCCTGTTGATTTTTTCCCACTGTAATGGCTAGTTTTCACGGGGCGACTTGACGCAAGATGTAGCCAGAGTGGAGTGGTCGTGGTCTAGCACGATATCACACGATATAACGGGGGTAGAGTAAAGAGTTCCCACGGTACTCGGCAATTCTGTCATTTTTGCGAGTGACTTGTCCGTCTCCCGATCTTTCCCGTTAATCGTGAATGAACATCGTGGACTGTAGTGTAGTTAATCACGTGGCACAAATGATGTTACTTTGTGTCACACACTATATTGTTTTTTTTCACCCGAGCTCTTTAATGAGCTGAAGAATAATCTGTGTTTTTTTAGACAAATGTTGTTTGGTGTGATGCACCTTCTCTCAATATGTGCAAGAAGTCGTCTTTTTATTTTGTCAAATATGAATAAAGACTGTGTCTCACATTGACCGTGATGATTGTGTTATTTTATGATCTACTGAGAGGTGAAACTTTCAGTCTGAAGAAGGCTCTCGACCCGAAACGCCACCCGTTCCTTCTCTCCAGAGATGCTGCCTGTCCCGCTGAGTTGCTCCAAGCAACTGGTGTCTATCTTCAAAGGACTGACCAGGACTGCCTCTCTCTCTCTCTCTCTCTCCCTCCCTCCCTCTCACACAGGCATGACTGGAGGAACTCCGCGGGCCAGGCAGCATTTACGGAGGGAAATGGACAGGCGACCCATTCTTCAGGCTGCCTTATGTCTCTCTCCCCCCCTCCCCCCAACTTCCACCCACACACACGAATGCTGGAGAAACTCAGCGGGTGCAGCGGGGCCGAAACGTTGTCTATTTCCTTCTTCCATAGATGCTGCTGCACCCGCGGAGTTTTCTGCAGCATTCGCGTGTGTGTGGGTGGGAGTTGGGGGGGGGGGGGGAGAGAGCCATAAGGCAGCCTGAAAAATGGGTCGCCTGCCCATTTCCCTCCGTAAATGCTGCCTGGCCTGCGGAGTTCCTCCATTCATGCCTGTGTGAGAGTGAGGGAGAGAGAGAGAGAGAGAGAGAGGAGAGAGAGAGAGAGAGAGAGAGAGAGGCACACACAAGGTGGATGCAAAATCTCACCTGCCTGTTTCAGTGACAGACACCCACCGCCAGTAAATGAAGACACCCCCATCTGTCTCCCCCTCCTCTCCCTCGACCCCCCCCCACCTATCCCTCCCAACTCCAGTCCCGTCCCGACCCCCTGGGAAACTGAAGGTTTCCCCGCTGTAATTAAAGAGTTCCCACGGTAGACTGTAAAACTGGGACCCTGGTTCTGGACTCCCCCAACATCGGGAACATTCTTCCTCAATCTAGCCTGTACAATCCTGTAGATACAATTAGACAGGTATCTAGTTATTTAATTCAATTAATGATTTCTATCGCCCAGCCTCTCATCTTTCAATCGGGTTCGGCCAGGAAGGAACTGCAGATGCTGGATTAAAACGAAGATAGACACAACATGTAGCTCAGCGGGACAAGCAGCATATCAGAAGGGTCTCGACCCGAAATGTCACCCATTCCTTCTCCCCAAAGATGCTGCCTGCCGTCGAGTTACTCATTCTCTTTAAACCGGCATCTGCTGTTCCTTCCGACACATACACAAGAAATAAGCAACTTTTCGGGCCGAAACGTTGCCTATTTCCTTCGTTCCATAGATGCTGCTGCACCCGCTGAGTTTCTCCAGCATTTGTGTGTGTGGGTGGGAGTTGGGGGGGGGTAGAGAGATAAGGCAGCCTGAGGAAAGGCTCGCCTGTCAATTTCCCTCCGTAGATGCTGCCTGGCCCGCGGAGTTCCTCCAGTTAGAAACTGCTTTCAGACAAAAAGAGACACACTGACATTAATGAAATGCTTGTTAGCTAGTTTTATTAGATTTGTATGTAAATAGCAAACTGGCTGGATTCACTCTATCCAACTTCCGGGTTCACCGTTCGCAGGAGTTCCCACGGTAACCGCAAGAGTTACTACGGATATCGCACTGGCCACTACGTTCATAAAATGTTGCAATGCTCAACCACAAGTGTACAAGTCACTCTTGGACAAATTCAAACATGTTTGAATTTTCTCCCGAGTACCCAAGTTACACGATTACCTGCCGTTAGCGCCACGGTGGTCTACGAATGCCGTACTGTATTCGCACGAGGTTCCCACGATGTTAAACTCTGGTCACCTCGTGCGTCAAGTCGCCCCGTGAAAAGGGGGTTTCAACTCTATGTTAAAACTATTCATAATTTTGAATTGGCCTACCATAAGAGTCCTTATACTTTTTAAAGAGAAAACCCCAACCACAAGTTGCCACATAACTAAAATTCCTTATCTTTGAAACAATACTTCACAAAGGTGATTGGCCAGTTGAGCTTGTTTTGTGTAGTATTTTGAGAGGAAGGAATGTATATGAAGAATGTTGTCTAACATGAAAAATAAGGCCTTTTGTATGCACCCACCTTTGAGTTACTAGCTTTCCTGAGGTTGTTGAAAAGTTTAAGCTAATTTAATTCAATGATGCATACAACAAGATCTTTCAAATAAAACATTGGGGTTCAGTTCAATGTGAATTTCCATATATTTTGCTATTTCAATTCCTAAAGAACTTCTGCGATCTTCTGTCATGGAATGCAATAACTTTCGTTAAAATTAATCTAAATTGAAATAAGTACTTAAGAAACACACCTATTCACTCAAAATAATAGGAATACTATTTTATTCAGATTCAGATTCAGATTCGATTTTAATTGTCATTGTCAGTGTACAGTACAGAGACAACGAAATGCATTTAGCATCTCCCTGGAAGAGCGACATAGCAAACGATTTGAATAAATAGTAATAAGTGTCCGGGGGGGGGGGGGGGGGGGGGGGGGGGGGGGGGGGGGGGGGGGGGGGGGGTGGTGGGGGGGGGGGGGGGGGGGGGGGGGGGGGGGGGGGGGGGGGGGGGGGGGGGGGGGGGGGGGGGGTGGTGGATTGGCAGTCACCGAGGTACGTTGTTGCGTAGAGTGACAGCCGCCGGAAAGAAACTGTTCCTCGACCTGCTGGTTCGGCAACGGAGAGACCTGTAGCGCCTCCCAGATGGTAGGAGGGTAAACAGTCCATGGTTGGGGTGAGAGCAGTCCTTGGCGATGCTGAGCGCCCTCCGCAGACAGCACTTGCTTTGGACAGACTCAATGGAGGGGAGCGAGGAACCGGTGATGCGTTGGGCAATTTTCACCACCCTCTGCAATGCCTTCCGGTCAGAGACAGAGCAGTTGCCATACCATACTGTGATGCAGTTGGTAAGGATGCTCTCGATGGTGCAGCGGTAGAAGTTCACCAGGATCTGAGGAGACAGATGGACCTTCTTCAGTCTCCTCAGGAAGAAGAGACGCTGATGAGCCTTCTACTAGGTTCTTGCCATTACCATAGTCTACTAGGTTCTTGCCATTATTCCAATGACCAATGCATCCCACAAGAAACGGGATTGGCCGGCATTCACTATGGGCTGTCTAAAATCCACGTGTGGCACCGAGTTTATAAATGAATGAAAATTGAAACTTTTCATGGTTGATATTTATAGACGACATGAAGATTTATTGCTGAAACCTTAAAATTTATTTTTCTAAGGAGGCCTTCAGTTCTATTTTTGGATTTTATTTAAAATTCAAGCCCCAAGGATAATTTGATTCACCATTAGAACAACCTCTATAACCATATTCTCTTATTCTTCAGTCCTTTATGTGTCATCTCCCACCCAACCCCAACTACCCTTTTAATTCTCAGCAATTTCACATTGGAGCCTACACATTCAAGTTTTTAACCTAGTTCAAGGAAGAATCTATCAAAGAGGCAAAATGTGATGGCTCAGTAACATTGTGAGCCAGGCTTGCAGCCTTTCACTCCAACCTCCAATCGAGCAGCATGATGGATGTCCCCTCACTTGAAGTCCCCATATCCCTTGATTCTGATGGCCCTAAGAGCTATATCTAATTATCTCTTGAATATACCCAGTGAATTGGCCTCCACTGCCTTCTGAGTCAGAGAATTCCACAGATTCACAACTGTTTTTGTTTTTTTATTATGAGGTATTGTGTGTACATTGATGATAAAAAAAATGAATTTAATCTATTTTAGAATAAGCCTGTAATGTAACAAAATGTGGAAAAAGTTGTCTGAATACTTTCTGAATGCACTGTAATTCCCTGTTTTCTCTCTCCTTCCTTTCTTAAAAAGTGGGGTTCCATTAGCTACCCTCTGCAGGAACTGATCCAGAGTCCATGGAAACTACAGAGTTGATGTAAATCAATGGAAAATAGCAAATGGGCTAAATGTAGAATTAGCGTAAATTCTACAAGTCGATGGTTGGCGCAGATGAGGTGTGCTGAATAGCCTTTTGGTCCACTACATCCACACTTATCAGTGTGCATCCATCTTTATTAATCCTAGCACATGCCCAGACCATTCAACACACCTCTTCAGTGCTGCCAGCGACTCAACTTCAGTGTTATATGTCTTGATGTCTTATGGAGGCAATCAGAGGCTTGAGCACCAAATCTAGGCAGGCCCTCGAGCGTTGGCTTACTGGTGTGCTGCAATGTTCAAGGTGCAACCTCCAACTTAAAATGTTACGTTGGTTGATCTACCGTTACTGCAATTTCTGATCAAACATTCTTTCCCACCTGGGTCCCAGATCACTGTCCAACATCACTAAAATGCATGGCAGAAAAAAATGTTGGAGAAACTCAGCGGGTGAGGCAGCATCTATGGAGCAAAGGAAATAGGCAATGTTTCGGGTCGCGACCCTTCTTCAGACTGATGTGAGGGTGAGGGCGGGAAGAAGAAAGGAAGAGGTGGAGACAGTGGGCTGAGGTAGAGCTGGGAAGGGAAGGAGAAAGCCGGGACTACCTGAAATTGGAGAAGTCAATGTTCATACCGCTGGGGTGTAAACTGCCCAAGTGAAATACGAGGTGCTGCTCCTCCAATTTACGGTGGGCCTCACTCTGGCCATGGAGGAGGCCCAGGACAGAAAGGTCGGATTCGGAATGGGAAGGGGAGGGGGAGTTGAAGTGCTGAGCCACCGGGAGATCAGGTTGGTAATTGCGAACCGAGCAGAGGTGTTGGGCGAAGCGATCGCCAAGCCTACGCTTGGTCTCACCGATGTAGAGCAGTTGACACCTAGAGCAGCGGATGCAATAGATGAGGTTGGAGGAGGTGCAGGTGAACCTCTGTCGTACCTGGAAAGTCTGCTTGGGTCCTTGAATTGAGTCAAGGGGGGGAGGTAAAGCGACAAGTGTAGTATTTCCTTCGGTTGCAAGGGAAAGCGCCAGGAGAGGGGGTGGTTTAAGTGGGAAGGGACAAATTGACCAGGGAGTGACGGAGAGAGCGGTCTCTGCGGAAAGACGATGGGGGAGGAGGTAGGAAGATGTGGTCAGTGGTGTGATCCTGTTGGAGGTGGTGAAAATGTTGGAGGATTATTTGTTGAATGTGACGGCTGGTAGGGTGGAAGGTGAGGACAAGGGGGACTCTGCCCTTGTTACGAGTGGGAGGATGAGGAGTGAGAGCAGAGTTACGGGGTATAGAAGAGACCCTGGTGAGAGCCTCATCTATAGTAGAAGAATGAGGGCTTCCCTGAAGAATGAGGACTTCTCTGGCACAGAAGGCAGTGGAGGCCAATTCACTGGATGTTTTCAAGAGAGTTAGATTTAGCTCTTAGGTCTAAAGGAATCAAGGGATATGGGGGGAAAAGCTGGAACAGGGTATTTGGATGATCAGCCATGATCATACTGAATGGCGGTGCTGGCTCGATGGGCCGAACGGCCTCCTCCTGCACCTATTTTCTATGTTAGGCTTTTTTGGGTGAAGTTTCAGGTAAATGAAAAGCTTGGCTGTTTTGGCCAGTGCGTGGAGTTGGAGCAGGTCAGCTCTGCCCGTCCTGCCTCTCTGACTGACGTCTACGAGCGCGGCCCCACCTTCTCTTTGGACTAAACTTTCTTCCTTCTTCTGCCGCTGAGTGCAGGTCGGTGCTCAGACGCAACTCGGAGTGTGTTTATTTGCCCTTCGTTTGAGTGATTATTTGAAACAAAATACGTTTGTTCTTTACCCCCTCGCCCTCCCGCTCAGAAAATAAGTTGACAAAAGTCGCCGCCGCCGCGAATGAAGTTTCACGGAAGGCGAAAGGTGGAATGAAAGTTAGTTTTGTTTCCTGGATGAGATGGCATTGAGTCGGTGGAAGACCCCGTTGCTGCTGCTGGGCAGTGTCTTGCTTCAGGTGAGGATACGGCGAATTGAGAGCTGATTACTGACGGTAGAGAGCGGGGGGAGGAGGAGGAGGAGGAGGAGGTGGGTGGGTATGAGAGCTGGCCGACCTGCGGAGGACTGACTGCCCTGTGCACCTGTCGAGCTGTGGCTGACTCTCCTGCTCCAAGAAGCTGCGCTGCCGCTATGGACAGAGATAGCCCGGCTGAAGTCTTTTCTGATCCAGTGTTGGGTCCTTCCTGGGCCCTAACGCTGAGGGATTGTTAAGTTATTTCGGAATTATCTTGACGTTCATGTGTTACAGAATTATGATTTAACCGAGTACACCCATGATTGCAAATTTCAAATTTACGAGTGGAACTAACCCAGTAATCCTACGTATCTGTGTTTGACCTGTTGCAGCAAAACATTAAAAATTAATAGATACATATGGAAGTTAACATCTACCAGGATTTAGCAGAATGTTTTTTTTTACATTTTAGAAATGTAGTGTTTGCTTACGTAACATGTTTAAAATGAAAATATCTTTTGAAAACGTGATGTTTTCCACTGTTATTTCCACCATTCAGAAATAACATTGAACTAAGTCTATGAATGTTCGTCTCCCATATCTTGGCGTGAATTCCAGTCTAATTTTGAGGATCATGTGTATTTGAGGGTAATTTTGAGGACAAGGGACTGCAGATGTAGAATTTGAAGCAAGAAGTGAGCTGCTGGATGAACTCAGTGAGTTAAGCAACATCTGTGGAGGCAAAGGGATTATCAACATTTTCGGTTGAGTCCCTACATCAGGAGGGTTATGACCCAAAATGTTGACTATCCCTATGCCACTCTTGATTGAAAGATGCAGCATGGAAACAGGCCCTTCCCTACAACTCCCTGCCGACCACACCACCTGTTAACACAAGTTCTATGTTATTCCACTTTCACATCCACTCCCTACACACCAGGGACAATTTACAGAGGTGAATTAACCTACAAATCTGCCTGTCTTTGGGATGTGGGAGGAAACCGGAGTAGCCAGAGGAAACCCACGCGTGTAAAACGTGTGAACTCCACACAGACAGCACCCGAGGTCAGCATCGAACTTGGGTGTCTGATGATGTGAGGCAGCAGCCCTACCAGCCATGCCACTCCAAAACTGCCTAACCCGCTGAGTTCCTCCAGCAATCTTTTTTTGCTTTGAGGAATCTGCTGCTCCATTCTTCAGTAATATTGCTCCTGGCAATAGTAATCTGGCTTCTATTCCAGTCAAACAGGCAGTGGATAAAATATCCGACTTACATTTTGTAACTTTCGGTAACTGTCATCCAACATCTATCTGTTCTGATGTCTGACAACACCATTGAGGGTCTAATGAAATATTCTGCTTGAAAGCATTTAATTTAGTCGCTGATATAATTAATGGATTTTTTTAAATTCCAGAAAAAAGTATGATATTGCCTTTATTCTATATCTTTATTCCTTATTAGACATTGCATTTCTTAAAATCTAAAGGCTGTTCTCAATGTGAATGCATTCCAAAAGTAGTTGAAATGTAGTCGTGATAGACTAACACCTTATCAGCTTCATGGGTAATGGTCTATAACACCATTATGATTAACTGCTTCTGAGCAGGGCTGTGAACCTCTCCATCCACATTTGATTATTGTTGGATAAATGGACTAGAAATGATAAAGGTTTACTTCCTTTTATAAGAATTAATCCAAACCAGACACTGACAGAAATTATGTCACATTGAATCAATGCCCCGGGTGGCAGTGAGGGAAATTCTACATTATCTATATTTAATTGACAATTTTGTTTTGTAAAATGAATTTCCTGTTATAGTTTTTTTTAAATTGTAGTTTCGCATGACTGCAAAGTCTGGCCTAGTTTTTGCAGTGTTAGGTACTTCGCTGGTTGTCTGGAGGGCCACTCTTCTCAATTAAAATTAACTCGCTGTCACAATCTAAAAATTTGCAAACAAGATATGAATTTCACAACTCAACTGGAAATATTAAGATTGTTAGTTAAACCATGCCATTTATGTGCATTCCAGTTCAGTGGCACAAAAAAGGCCAGAGGTTAGTCTGGTAATATGCAATATTCATATTGTATAGAGAGAGGCGGCACAGTGACGCAGCAGTGGAGTTGCTGCCTTACAGCGCTGGAGACCCGGGTTCGATCCTGACCACAGGTGCTGTCTGCACAGAATTTGTACATTCACCCTCCGGATACTCCGGTTTTCTCCCACACTCCAAAGATGTACCGTTTTGTTGGTTAATTGGCTTCTGAAAATAAAATTGTAAACATTTTCCATCGTGTGTAGGATAGTGCTGGTGTGTACAGGGTGATCGATGGTTGGCGTGAACTCAGTGGGCTGCAGGGCGTGTTTCCACGCTCTACCTCTAAAGTCTAAAGGGAATATAAAGTGACTGGCTAAATTAACAGTAGAAAAGTGGAGTTACTATTCATATCACAGAAGCCTATTCTGATTCCTTTTTATTTCTTGGGTTTCGCTATTCATTCTGATGCCTTTTTTCCTGGTGTAAATTTAAGGTGTCATACTCTCTTAATCCTAGAATCTGAAAGTTAAAGACCACTTTACGACTTGGTCTGCACAACACAATTCTGTGACAAAATAAAAGAAGACATTGATAAACTTTCAGAATGGACATATATTGTATTTCATTTATTACATCATGTATTTTGCTTGGAAGAATAACGTACAAAGAAAAGATATACAGTGGGATCTTGGGGTCCAAGACCAAAGCTCCCTGAAAATGATAACACAGTAGTTGGAGTGGTAAAGAAGACGTGTACTTCCCTTCATCGATTGGGATAATGAGTGTAAGAGTCAGGAGGTCATGTTGTTCCTTCACAGGACTTTGGTTAGGCCGCATTTGGAGTATCATATGCAGTTCTAGTCACCAGTTGCAGGAAGGAAGTGGAGGTTTGGGAGAGGGTGCAGAAGAGGTTTACCAGAACGTTTCCTGGATTAGATGGTATTAATATAAAACGAGGTTGAAGAAAGTTGGTGTGTCAGAGGCTGAGGGGAGCCCTGATGGAAGGATATAACATTATGAGAGGCGTAGATAGAGTAGAAAGTCAGAACCTGCTATGGTGGAAATGTCCAATGCTCGAGGACATTGCTTAAGTGTGAAAGAGACAATGTTTAAAGGAGTTGGGCAGGCAAGTATTTGTGGGTGCCTGGAATGTGCTGCCAAGGGTGGTGGTGGGGCAGAGATTATAGTGGCATTTAAGAGGTTTTTAGAGAGGCAGATGGATGTGGAGGGATATAGATCATCTGCAGGCAGAGGTTGACCGTTCATGCTCATCTCAAGGGCCTGTTCCTGACAGGCACCATTCTATGTTCTAACTAAGTGGTAGAAATGGTGACTAGATTGGCAGAGAAGCAATGAAATCCAGAGGTGCATGTGCACCACGAAAAGTAGCAATGCAGTTTTATGAAGTAATTTTTAAAAAGGAAACCAAATCAGAGTTGTTTATTTCTGAGGAGATGGAACTGAAATGCAAGGCTGTTCTGTTAGACGTTGATTGGTTTAAAGAACTGTCTGCATTTCTGGTCTCATTTTAAAATATATGTAGGTGGGCTGATGAAGGTGCCAAAAATAATTGTACCGGAACTGAAAGGATATACTTGCAAGAAAAGGTTGAACAGTGGGACTCGTTCCTGTAGAAATGAGGCAGCAGAGAGATAATGTTAAAGGTCATTAAGACTGACAATTCTTTAACAACTGATAAGAAGACAATGTGAAGAAAATGTCCACTTTTGCACAAGTCCAAGTCGTAAATCGTAAGATTCATGTGGAACTTATGCTTTGAGGGATCTTGTAATTGGTGGTAGGGAAGTAAAATATGTGACCATGAGGAATAGATAAGGTAAGTAGAAATAATTAGTGGGAAGCTAGATAAATTCATAAGAGAGGAAGGATTAGAAGGGTTTCATGGAGAGGGTTAGGAAGATGTTAAAATGGAGCGTAAACACCAGCACAAATGAGTTGGGCCAAATGGCCCGTGAATATGCCATGCTTAATCATTATGACCTGATTTAATGCATTATTATTCTTATACTTTTTAAACTCCTATATTGGCCAGTAATAGAGGTTTGGGTTAGCTTCTTTGGCATTACACAGTATTAATAAATTAGACGCCTTCATGAGTTTCAAGTTTATTGAATTGTACTTGCAGGAGTTAATGGATATTCAATATGCTGAATTTTTGTTTTGCACGTTCTCTGGTCTCTCCATGTTCTAGAAGATAGTTAGGCAGCCTACCTGCGACAGCCATACATTAAATACCAACAAGTAAGTCTGGCCATGATCTAAGGCAAATTTTGTTCTATTTCTTTTGTCCTTTGCTGCCCTTAGAATTATTTGGGAAACGTAAAAGAACACCTCTAAACAGTGGCGTAGGGTGGGTTTTGAGCGCCCAGGGCAGTTTAAAGTTTTGCGCCTCCTCATTAGCGGGGGGGAGAAAGGGGAAGGGAAGGGGAAAGGGGAAGGAACACGTTTTTGGTCTCTTCCTTCGGGGGATGCGACTTATTTTGTCGTATATACCCCGTCTCCGCCTGCGCCGAGGCCTAATGGCGGAGCTGGCGGCCTCGGAGCTGGGGCAGAGGCAGCGGTGGCTGGGACAGCGGCAGCGGCGACCAGAACTCGGAGCGGGGACAGCGACAGCGGTGGCCTGGCCTGGCCTCGCTGGGACGGCGGCAGCAGCGGCGGCCTGCAGCAGCGACAGTGGCGGCCTGGCCGCGGAGCTGGGGCGGCGGCAGCAGCAGCGACAGTGGCGGCCTTGCCACGGAGCGGGGCAGCAGCGACAGCGGCGGCCTGGCCTCGGAGCTGGGACGGCGGTGGCAGCGGCTGGGACGGCGGCAGCAGTAGCGACAGCGGCCGCCCGGCATCAGAGCTGGGACGGCGGCAGCAGCAGCAGGCAGCGGCTAACTGGCCTCGGAGTTGGGACAACGGCGACCAGAACTCGGAGCTGGGGCACGTTCCGGCGGCAGCGGCGACTCGACCCGACCGCGGGCCCAACACAGTGGACCCAACACAGATCTGTAGAAGCAAGCCCCGTGTTTTTATACTCACAGCTCCAGGTAACCCCTCCTCGCTCCAACGGCTCCCCGGGCCTCTTAATTCTATTTTAAAAATTTATCCAACCATTTTTTTGCGCCTCTAAAAATTTAGCGCCCGGGGCAACCGCCCCTCTGCCCCCCCCCCCCCGCTACGCCCCTGCCTCTAAACAATACCATTATCACAGAATCTTGCATTTAATAATATAATTTGGGTGCTGCTGTTCTGTTCTTACTGGGGGGCGGGGGGGGGGGGGGGGGGGGGTCACATTGGTCCCAGTCTTTCATCCTTAAATTGTTGAGTTGGTGAGGAAGAGGGAGGCTTTACGTCGATATTTTCATGTACACGAATGTGGCCAGCTGGTGTCAATAGGCAACATAAAGAAGCTCGCTTTTGGGCTAACATATATCCTGGGGTATTCATTTATTTTCTGACTAGGATCATTGGCATATTTTTGGATGATTGGACATTTACTGATTAATGCCTTGTCATGGTTTGCGTGATCAAGCCAACATATTATTAAATAGTTTAGTCTGAATTTTACCTGTTGCCCAAGATGGAATTGAACACTGGAGTAGTTTCTTCTCATTTGCATCTTGCTCACTGTACAGATTGTATGTATCAATTAAATTGATCAGTGCCTAACGGCCATCCTTTTAATGACACCACGTATAGCTTGCAGTCATGGGTTATAATTGTTCCTCAGAGGATCAAGAATGATTATAGCCTGACTCGTCCTTCAACCATGGTTCATTAATTATTAATTTTCTGACACTCAGATGTCCTGATATAGAGTTAAACGTTATTTATACAAGATATTAAAAGCACAGTTAAAATATGTGGTCTGACAGGTTTCTCTGAAATGTTTTGCCTTCGGCAAATCTACTGACTTTTAAAATCATAGCTTGATATTCTTTAATCACCACATCTTATCAACTAGTTCTTATTTTATCTGACCTTGCTCTATCTGTTCAAGAGGAGAGTCTGATAATTATTTGACACCTTTCACAACGTTGGGATATCTCAACATGCTTTAAATCAAAGAAGTGGTACAGTTTTCAGATTGGAGAGTTCTGTCGAAAAACCCCAGGCAAATTGCTGCAATATATTTTATAGATGTAACATATTGAAGTCATGGTACGCTGATGGCAGAGGGTGTACAAGCTTATTGTGAAAGATTAGGTGCCAGTCCAACTTTAGAAAGGCTTTGTGGAGATGTGCCCCCGTCCCACTTAGGAAACCTGAACGGAAACCTCTGGAGACTTGCGCCTCACCCAAGGTTTCCGTGCGGTTCCCGAAGGTTTTTGGGTGGGGCGGGAAGTCTCCAGAGGTTTCCATTCAGGTTTCCTAAGTGGGACAGGGGCATAAGGATTCTTGGTCCAGGATTCCCAACCTCTGAATTGCTGTTGTAATCAAGGTTTTTGGGTGGGTTATCTGGTTGAGTTTCCTGCCAATCTCTTATTGACCCTCCCCAGACAGGAATATATGGATGTTAATTATATTTGGTTTGACTCTTCTTTCTGCAGAATGACACAGCCTGGCTCTAGTGTACAAAAAAAAATTGTTAGCGTCTGTGTGTGTTGCAAGTCGTGTTGCATGTAAGCACAAATTATTTCATAATCTGAGCAGATGTAAATGAAACTGAGCTGCATGCATTCCCATTCCTGACTTCACAATGGCAGAACATCATGGACAAAGGAGCTGTGTATGATTGGGCCGAGGGACACGTAGCAAAATGTTGGGAGAGTGAAGTTGTGAGCTGGGTCAGAAGGTTGGAAGTACAACACCTCAGTTTTATTTTCAAGTGGGAGTGATTTTGAAGGTTTGTCTTCCAGATATGGGAACACATTTGCAGAGAATATGGATGTTGGTTTTATAAAATAAGTAAATAACATTGATTAAGGATGTAATAATATATACTTTAAGGGTGGCTCTCAAAAACCTAGTTTAAACTGCAAACTTAAGGTAGAGGTGATGATTTCAACAACCCAATGGATTATTAAAAGATTGAGTTGGTGAACACAAATAGTAGGAGGTTGATTTTATGAGAAATATTCAGCACGAATATGATGATGTGAATCGACTTACAACACTGAGCCTGCTCAAAGTTATTTATTGCTGTTATTGATTGACCAGGATGTACTATTCATGACAAATGTGGATTGTTGTAATACTGTCCACTTTTACTTAGTCTGGCCAATCTATTTGACACGTTTAATGTTGTATGTTGTCCCAGCAAACCCACAGCTCTATAAAAATAGAACATGAAGGCAAAATAAACTGTTGATGTTGAAGTCTTGTCCAAAACACAAAGTGCTGGAGGAACAAAATTTCTACTATAACATTTAAAAGACATTTGGACAGGTACATAGATAGGAAGGTTTGGAGGAGTATTTGCAGATGGGACTAGTGTAGAGAGGGTATCTTGGTCGGCATGGGTAAGTTGGGCCGGAGGGCCTATTTCCGTCTTGTATGACTTTATTATGACTCAGCTGGTGAGGCCATATCTGTGGAGGGAATGGACAGTCAATGTTTGGGCTGGGTCACTTTCTCAGACTCGGTGTTTTGTTAAAATATTGGAAGCATTCAACAATTCAGGCAGCACCCGTGGAAGGAGCAAACATTTTTGATAATTTTTCTTTCCATAGAATCCTTCAAATCATTTCTACAGTTGTCTGATGCTTGCTGTCTATTTTGAATTTCGCAAACTGTTTTACAATGTGTCTGAACCCTTGTGATAATGAAGTGGGAAATGTTGTTTCACTGGCAGTTACCAGGTCCAGCCATCCTCACATGTCTGACGGATGCTTAAGCAGTCAAATGTAAGAAATGGCAGAAAGATCTTATTTACATAATTTTATTGAAGTGAAAAATGAGAAAGTCACGATTTTTCTCGTGAATTTGTTGCAAGAATGGCGCGTTCTGTGTTGCCTAGATTTACTGACGATGTCTCCCTTCACAAATTGTCATTATAAATATATATATTTCTTGTCAAATTTTGATAACTCCTCCATAGTTGGTATCATGTATTTAAATCACAGAAGCTGCCACGGCCTTTGTGGGCCTGTTTATCTGGTTTTAGGACGGATTGTGCCACCTGTAACTGATCCTTTTGGAATAGAAAATGCAGCTGAGGTAACATGCCAGGCCAGTGTTAAAGGAACAAATATCATCACCAAGTTGTGGGGTAACTCCACGAGGTTAGGCAGCATCTCTGGTGAACATGGATTGGTAATATTACGTAGAAACAAAGAACTGCAGATGCTGGTTTATACCAAAGATAGACACAAAGTGCCGGCATACCTGAGTGGGTTAGGCAGCATCTCTGTAGGAAGAGGATGTGACGTTTCAGGTCAGGAGCCTTTCTCAGACTGAAAGTAGGGGGTGTTGAATTGTCTAATTTTAACTTACTTCAAAGTACACTCTCCTCCCTTCCCCCGCTTGCCCCCTTCCTCCAGACTAATGGTTTCACCAGTTCCACAGTCTCCACATTGTTTCGCTCTTGAGATTACACCTTCCCAGGCCTGCAATGGGCCAACCAAGACTCTGCCGTGCCTGAGGTCACTGGCGGCCAGCCCTGCTAGCAACTGGTTCTTGTCTCGCCTCCAGCTCTTCAACGTCCCCACCCCCTGCTGTCAGTCTGAACAAGGGTCCCGACCAGAAATGTCACCCATCTGTTTTTCCCCCAGAGATGCCACTTGACACACTGAGTTACTCCAGCACTTTGTGTCCCTCTTTGGTAATATTTTGGGTTGGGATGCTTCTTCAGAAACAAAGCTTTGGTGTTTGGTTTTCTAACACTGGACCTGGCCCCGTGAGGTGACAATTTCTCAGGACACTGCTAATGATTTACGTTATGGCTAACAAAATCGAGAAAGAGATACAATGCAACAGGGCCTTTTGTTAATCACAGAAGTACATCATTGAACACAAGTTTGGTGAGCAGCTTGCCAATGGTTGCGAGTTTGGCTCTGAGAGTACCCGTGTACTCAGAATAAACCTTTTGCCAACTTGAATCTATGCTGCCTGGAACAATGTGAGTAGATATGTCCAATTGGAGAGAGTGTATCAGCAGTTGCCATCAGGGCAACAGTAGTTCTGAAACTGATTTCGTAATAACTCGGTTGAATGAATGTTAAATATAGTAACCGATGACAGCATGTGCAGATATGTAGCTAATTTAAGAGTTTGTAAATCCAGTAATTTAAAAAAAACTTCAACAATCTAAGTAGAGCTGGATAAAGAAAATAAGCTTTTAATACCAGCTAACAAAATAAAAACAGGTTATGCTGGAAATATTAATCGGTCTTTCAGTGGCTGAACTTTACATACTCTGGTTATAGTAAAAACTTTAAATGTATTATGTTCCCCATCTGCAACTCCATTTAAACCTTCAAATGCCTGAAAGGTTGGATTTGAAATGGCCTATTTACAAAACAACACGAACCAAAGTATCTAAAAGTAAATGGCAGATAAAACAAATGTGAATGGTTTAATAGTTTCATATATCTGTGAATCACAAATGAATGAATATGTATTGAATGATTTTTCTGTTTTCATCACAACTATCTGGCAAATGGTTTTGGTGGGGTGTCTTATATACTGTTACTCAGTAGTGGAAAATTGATCGATGGTATTAATAGATTGTTTAGGTTGTCACCTTTTATAAATATCATATGAACCACATGGGATTAGAGACGGTGAAAAGAGGAAGTGTGGAATACATTCAGCTGCGACCATTCTGGGTGTAAAACAAATGTCTACAAACAGCCATGCCGGTTCTAATCACTACAAAAATATTTTAAGAAAAGGATGGATGGAACCCATTACCTCTATCTATTACTTTTAGCATGTTTCAGCTTTTTCTCTCCTATCCTTTTCTCTCTCTCTCCATCCCTTTCTCTCTCTCTCTCTCTCCATCCCTTTCTCTCTCTCTCTCTCTCCATCCCTTTCTCTCTCTCTCTCATCCCTTTCTCTCTCTCTCTCCCATCCCTTTCTCTCTCTCTCCATCCCTTTATCTCTCTCTCTCCCTTTTCTCTCTCTCTCCATCCCTTTCTCTCTCTCCTCCCCTTTCTCTCTCCCCCCTTTCTCTCTCCCCCCTTTCTCTCTCCACCCCTTTATCACTCTCCTTCCCATTTTCTCTCTCTCCTCCCCTTTCTCTCTCCCCCCCCTCTCTCTCCCCCCCTCTCTCTCTCTCTCCCCCCCCCCCTCCCCCCCCCCCCCCCCCCTCACTTATGTGTACCGAGATACAGTGCAAAACCTTATTTAGTATACTATTCAGGAAGATTCATACCACGCATGAGTACGACATGTAGTGTAAAAGAGAAAGTAAAGTGCAGAGTACACAGCTGTAGAGAAAGTACAGATTTTAAAAAAGGACCACTAAGAAATATATTGGAAGATCAAGAGTATGTCCTTGGCATACGAGAGATTTGTTCAAAAGTCTGATAGCAGAGGGAAATAAACTTTTCATTAGTCTGGTGGTACATGGTTTAGCACCTTCTGCCTGATGGGATAGAGGAGAAGAGAGGATGTTTGGGGTGTCAGTGGTCCTGGATGGACATGTGGTGGACTGGGCTGTATCCACAACTCTCTGCAGCTCCTTGCAGTCTTAAGCAGAGCAATTGCCACACCTAGCTGTGATGCAACCTAATGGGATGCCTTCTCTGCTCCACCTGTAGAAATCAGCGAGTCATTGGGGATATGCCACAGATCCTTCGTATTTTAAGGAATTGTTGTGCTTTCGTTCCCATACAATCAATGTGATTGGAGCAGCTCAAATGGTTGGTGATGTTTCTAACTGGGAAGTTGTGGCTCTCGACTATGTTCATTGACATAGACTGTGCTGTGTCTCCCCCCCCCCCCCCCCCCCCCCCCCCCCCCCACCCCCCCCTGAGCTCGATGGCCAGCTCCTTCATTTCACTGATGTCAGGGAGAGGCTGACGTCATGACACCATGCACCTCGGCTCTCTTTCTCCTTTCTGTACTCCATCTAGTTATTGTTTGAGATTGGCCCACTACAGTGATGTAATCTGCAAGTTCATAAATGAAGTTAGAGCAGAATTTAGCCATGCGGTGGTGAGTGTGAAGGAGACATAGTAAGGGGCCGAGGATACAGCCTGGCAGCACACCGATGTTGAGGATTATTGTGGAGGATGTTTTGTTGCCTTTCCTCACTTTGCAGTCAATGGGTCAGGAAGTCAAGGATCCAGTTGTAAAGCCGGGTGCTAAGTCCTCGGTCAAAGATGATGTTGAAATATACCAAATTCTCACAGGCTAACAGAGTATATAGAAAATCAGAGCCATACAGCACAGATACAGTCCCTTCAGCACAACTCAACTATGCTGACTGGGACGTCCCATCTAACTTTGTCCCGTTTGCTCGCATTTGGCCCAGATCCCTCTCAACATTCCATGTACCTGACCAAGTGTCTATTAAAAGTTGTTATTGTACCTGCCTAAGCGACTCACATGGCAGCTCATTTCTGAGTGGAAAAAGTTGCTTCTCTGGTTCATCTGAAATCTTTCCCCTCTCACCTTAAATTGATGTCCTCTGGTTCTTGATTCCCCCTACCGTGGGTAAAATACCCTCAGCAATCACCCTCTCTAGTCCCCTCATGATTTTATACACCTCTATAGGATCTCCTCTTACCCTCCTGCACGTTACGTAATAAAGTCTGAGCTTGCCAAACTCTCCCTGTAACTCAGATCCTCAAGTCCTGGCAACATCTTCGCAAATCTTCTCTGTGCTCATTCCAACTTAATGACATCCTTCCTATAGCAGGGTGACCAAATCTGAACACAATTCTCCACCTCACCAATGTTTTGTTAAAATATAATATAACGCCCCGACTACTGTACTAAATACCCTGACTGATGAAGACCAATATACCAAAAGCCTTCTTTACTATTCTATCTGCCTGTGATGCTTCGTTCTGGAAATTGTGTACCTGTACACCTATATTTCTACAACACTTGCCCAGGCCCTACCATTTACAGTGAAGGCCTGGTTCGGCTTCTGAAAATGCAACACCTCATACCTATCTGTATTTAACTCCATGCACCATTCTGTAGCCCACTTACCCAGCTGATCAAGATCCTGCTGTAATTTTTGTTAACCATCTTCACTGATATAAACCACAAGCAGCAATGGGCCCAGCACCAATCCCTGAGACACAACTCAGTTCTCAGGCCTCCAGTCCAAAAAACAATGTTCCACCACCTGTTTCTTTCCATGAAGTCAACTCTGTATCGAGGCAGCTGGCTCTCGCTGGATGCCATGCAATCTCATCTTCCAGTGCAGCATACCATGCAGAACCTTATCAAAGGTAAATGTGGGAAAGGTGTTTCTCCGAATTGAAGGTTTAGACTCGGAGTCAGATTTTCACA